>NC_086337.1:32999230-33299230 GCF_032445375.1 Bacillus rossius redtenbacheri | reverse complement strand
CACTGCTCGAAATTACAGTGAATTCACGGACGTTTCAACGGAGAATTCGACTCCAATAATCGAGGATATTCCCTCCGCTCCCCGTAACTGAATCATCGTAGAAACTACGCTGCTTTTCGACTTCCGACCTGTTCGTTTTATTACTATTTTTTTCTAAACAAAGGTAAACCCAGACCAATTTAAAAAAATTAGCCTATCACTCAAAAACTACGACACATTTTGAATTTTTTTTTTTAATTGAGGACCGTAATTAATTGGCCCACCATCTGTTGACGCTAGGTTCTGGAACATACTCGGAACTCATATAAAAAAAATATTGTTGTAAAATCCTTATCTTGCACCAAATTATAAGATGCTGTGACTAAAAAATTTTGTTACTCAATCTGAATAACCCTACCATTGATATCAATATAAAATAACATCAAGGTTTAGAAACAGCAGTAGCTATTATTCAATGTTATGTATTTGCTGTTTTATAAGATGTAGAATAATATTATAATAATTTATGCAATAGTTGATCCACAGAACTGAAGAATCTTTTGCTTCCATTAATCCTAAGTGTTAACTAAAGTGCGGGAAAAATTTGACTTTAAGTTGGATGTATGCCGTATGACTAAAGATGCACATATTAAAATTTGCAAGAATGCCTTGACTTATATGCATATAAAACATTCAAACAATTATTACTGTTTAGTAATAACAAAAAATAGATAAAACGTTTTTAAAGAATATTTAAATCAAAATTTGCATTACTTAATTATCCTATCTCCTGAGCTCGCGGAAAGATATGGGTGTTCTGATAATCTTCCCTTTGATCAGATAGTCTGCTTCCGCTAAATTATAAAAAATTCACGCGTATATATCGATACTAACATCGACAAATACTTAGACCACTGTGACAACCAACGAAGGGTGAGGAGTGACTTTAAGGGAGATTTAAAGGAGTGATTTTTATTTTTCTGTATTCGTATTTATTTTTTTTATTCTTCCTGTAGTCACAAAATGAAAAATATAATTTCCATGTTTCACTGATATTCCTCACAATTATTACAACAGCAAAAAAATCCCATTTAATAGTAACTACCCACAATATATTAAAATATCATAAAACCTGTTAACTTAAGACATCTAACACTTTTGACAAGATTTTCTGAGCTTAGCTTGACTCTCAGTGTTGAATTTAAAAAATATATATATTATACAACATCGGGACGGGACTTTGTATCATTTTCACACATTCGAATTTTCATCACATCCTTTTCAAATTTGGAAGCAGTATCAAAAGAGACTGCCTTTTGTAAGTTAAATTACGATGACGTGTCTTGCACATCATTTCAGTTTTATAGTTTTATGTTGCTAGAAGCACGTGCTCATTTTTGAGAAAAGACCTGTCGATAACGAAATTACGTAGTCTTCTTCAATTTGGATTTTGGGGGAATCTATCGATTTAATAACTGGAAATATTTAATTGTGAATAATTTACATAAGTATTGTGTGCATAATGTCTTAACTTGTGAAATATTTATTTCTAGTCGTAAAAACTTTGTTAGGCGCAAAAACAACTATGTCCCGAAATATAATTTCAGTTACGTTAGTTCGGTGATAACTTATTATGCACACACGCCTTTGCAGAACAGTCATCCTACGCAGAAAACTAACACTGACAAATAAAATAATGTCTCACCAAATTACGGACACCCATCGCAAATATATATATATACACACACACATTCAAAGATTACATCATCTACGATGCTGAAGCTAGAAGGTCAACCCATTAGTATTTCATAACAAATGTTCTTCTCGTTAAATATTCATCAAACTTAGGGTTGCTTGGTTTGTGGGTTCTAACCGCGTCGAAGGCAAATAGGTTCATTGAAGTTTCGATCAACGTTGAAGTCGCCATCTTCAGGGAGGCAGTCTTCTACTGAGGGTCTTGGAAGTTCTCTTGCCTTTGTATACTTTAGCGTGAGAGGTGTGCTTTTACTGATTGGCTGCTGCTGAGGGCCAATCAAAAGGCTGTTTTTTTATCGTCCCTCGGCCAACCAGAAGGAAAGAAGCCTCTGTTTGGTCCACGCATTTAGCTACTCAGGCGAGTGTATACAAGGCAAGAGAACTCTCAAGAACCTCGGCAGGAGACTGCGGCCCTGAAGATGGCGACTGCAATGTCGACCGGAACGTCCGCTGGTGGAAAATCGTCGCCTTCGACGCGGCTACAACCCACAAGCCAAGCAAACTCGGAAAATGGCCGTGAAAGCCTTTGATCCTTATTTCATAAATCTTGCCCACAATCAATACGGTAACAGCTCCTTGCGAGAAGAATACATGACAATGTACTCACTCACTGTGAGCGAGATACACAGAATTTTTTTTTGTACTTTTAAAAGTATTTATTTAGAAACCAGTTGCCAAAAATATTTTGTAATACTACAAGAAAATTTATGTAAATTTGTACACCATATTGTTATGGTTATTTTTCAATAAATGAAATACCTTGCTGGAAACGTTACTGAATATTTCTTTAGCGTTTACAAAAATCAAAGCGAAGAATTTAAATTTTTATTTTTGTTTCAAACAAGCATAATTTTTTTTTTAAATGATTATCAATAAATCAGCAATTAGACTTGAATTTTATTTTATTATGCTTAATTATGTATAGGTAATGAATGACACAACACAAAGCACAAATTTCCGGACAATAATTCAAAACCAGTATTACTGCATACTTTTTTTTTTTTTTTTTTTTGCTGTTTTCAAGTAAATATACAAATTTACAAATATCGTTCATTTCACACGATTATTTATGTTCAATTAACAACCAAAAAATAATTACGGTATACTCAGACATCAAATTTGATCCTCCATCTGTGGCCCAAAATATACCTAGCGGCCAGGAGCATACGAAGAACTTCATTTCTTGGGATAGCAAGAGGGGGGAGGGAACAGAACCACTTTTGCTTTCAATTTCTTTCCTCTTGTTGGTAGGAATGATATATTTTCATAGATTTTTAGGATTTCCCTGTGCGTAAGCCCTTTCCGGCGGCTACACCAGACGACCTCGTTACGGGGAACTCCCCCCCTTTCCAACCAAGCCATTATTCGCCTTTCTCGTGGGTTGTTTCGCGAGGGTAAATTAGACGCAATTTACAATAAATTCCCGAAAGGAAAAAAAAAAAAGTAGTTTTGCGCGCACACGTACCTGCGTCGGGAAGGAGAAGGGAGAAGGGGGTAAGGGGGTGAGACCCAACCCAGCCCTACAACGCTTCCTCCTGGACTAAGGGGCGCGGTGCTCCGTATCAGGGTGGGAAGCCTAACTAGCTCGCGCGGCCGGGCGCACGCGAGTATATAACACCCCGCATTAAGGTGGTAGCCCTGGAGGAGGGAGAACGGGGGGAAAAAAGTGGGCTGAGGGGTGAGGGAAGGATTTGCACAGCGATCCCGCGGAGCTATCACGATGCAAGACCATGCCGCCCCAGAGATTATATTCGCATTAAGGAAGAAGGCGAGGGAAATGTGCTTCCTGATAAACATTTATTCCGCGCCTCGCTTGGGCGTTGCATGGCTGCTCTCTCTCTCACTCTCTTTCTCTCTCTCTCTTTCTCTCTCTCTCTTTCTCTCTCTCTCACTCACTCGAGGGAAAAAATTTGTGGCCTGTGTGGAAGAAAGAGGAGAAAAAAAACACCTTCGTTCTTGTTTTTGTTTTTAAGTGGGAATTCACTGAGCGTGCTCATTCCCGTGCGATATGAGAATTATGTAAATGGTTTCCTTAAAGAATATCTCTCGGGCGTGAAATTGCGAAAACGGTTTGCGGAATATAAGCTAGCAATAATACCCACTTGGTTCATGAATTTTTTATTTATATTTTTTTTTGCGGCTCATAGTGAATCATGAATAAGAATACATTAATAAATTATGCACTTGATAATTAAGCTGTTTTACGAAAGAAGTTTTCAGCCAGAAGAAAATGTGACCAATGGTGATTTAAAACATTATTTCGGACATACGCCATTGATAGTTCTCACAGTATGTCGTAGAGAAAACCCGCTGAACGGACAAAGAAAGATGAATACACAAACGCACGCATATTAGACGGAAAAAAATTAGAATATACGATTACCTAACTTTAAGTTACGTACTAAATCAACTTATCAATTTGAATTTAATTCGACAGCCGAAGATATACAAGAAATTAATTTATTCCAAACTTCAAGGTTTGATAAAGTGAAATATTCCTGTAAATGATTTGCATTGCTAAAACAGATCAATGTTTTATGAAATTATAAATAGAGGCTTTGCCACTAGCTATGTTATGTTTTCTCTAAATTGAAGTGACGATTTGGTAAACACGAATATTATGGACACTCTGCAGATAGCTACGGGGACTGCTAGATACTTCAACTGACTTCAGTTTCCAACCCTGTGTTGCTGTACTCTGCAGAATCTACGTGAACGTCCAATGGAATGCTACCGGATTGGAAAGAGACTACTACGGTAGTATTTATTAGTATAGCTTGATACTCTTACAACCATATGTCCTGGTACAGCAAAAATGTTGAATTTGTTTGTTTTCAGTTCGTCCAGTTTCATCTACAGACGCGATCTGATTGATCCTTCCAGGCCGAGAGCAGCCCTATTATATTTTTAACCAGCACATTCCGCTTCCTGCTCCAGTGCTATCGCAAGGGTGTAGAAATTTGAGTTAAATGGGTTCATATGAACTTTGTTCCTTAATTGTTCCACCCTTCGCAGGCATTATTTGTTCGATGATTTGCATCTCCAGTGTCAGGTATCAATAAGAATGTTTGAATTTTTAAATTGCTGGAGCACAAAGTAGTCAGAAACTGAGTTAGTTTTTCTCATTCTGATTCCGTAGCATGGATTTGGAGCCATCCGTCTTCAGCGTCCTGGCGGGGCATCCCCGCCAGAGCTGCACATTCATGCACGAAGCCTTACTTCTCCGTCATTCTTGTAGACCTGCGCCAATTCCAGGTCTCGAACCTTGCGCATTGGGGCCATGTATATTAGGTTTAATAAATGTGAACTCTCGTTAGACTGAAAATATATACATCCGCGCCAGCGGTTTCTTCCTGTCATTGGCGTACGTCTGCAAGAGAAGACATTGGCTTTTTTTCCACCAGGTCATTCAGGACGCGTTTGCTTCCGCAATGGATTGCCGTTATTTTTGGGCTGACAGTAGACAAGTACCTGGAAGGAACTTTACCAATCACTAAACAGAGATTATGCTACAGTGTTTTAACTTTTCAGCTAGACTCGAAATCATTTTCGCGAAAAATGCTTGTCCCTTCTCATCCACCTTCGGCGCATCCATAAATGCTTTATGCAAACAGACACCTCTCTTACATCTTGAGCAGTTTTTAAATCAAGTTGTTTGTTCTGAAGCTCTGCACACCAGGTGTGTGTGAGAGAGAGAGCAGGTAGGCTATGTTATGTTTAATTGTGTAAACAACCAATTTGTTTCGAGAAAAGTCCAGCAGCAAGACTCTTCCTTCAGAAGGATAACCTTCAGGCGATACTCGTCTCCACGGACGACAGCAAAGGCACAGTAAATATTATGAAGGCAATTCGTAGAAGTTACCAAACACCCCTTTCCCCTCATCCCGGAGACTTTTTAAGTTACCTTCAACCCCTATTCCAGACGTGGGTTGGCGGATAGAAGGAGTAGGGTTAAAAATAAGCGTACATCATCATCGTCTACACACACACATACACACACACACTAGCACGCGGGAAGGAAGTGTAACTCGAGCTGTGGGATGCAAGACTGTTCCTGCGATCGAAGAGCTTGGGCGGACCCTCGAAACCCCACCCTTCCCGCGCCCCTGCGAGATATACTACCCGCATTGCGCCCTGATGGACCGAAGGGAAAGAGGGTCATCCGTCCGATTGAAAAAGATTATTCCGATCCTCCGGTGACCAAGTTAAATGAGATCGTGATCCACGGTTGAAGATGGAAGTACTGCGGAGAGGGCGGTGTAGAAATACTATTTCCCCTCCCCCCCCCTCCCCGTGGATCAATGTCTGGAGAGTTTGCTGGACTTCCAGAACCTGGCCCAAGAATCACGCTGTAAGACGCAACGCGAATACGTATCGCGTTATTGCGGGCATGTCGGTTTTTTAACCTTTCGACAACATACACTTGCATTTAAAAAAAAAAGTTTCTTTGTCATAAAAATTACAATTTTTTTTGTTTCAAACTGTCTTGTTGGATCTAATTTTAGTCAATTATTTTTTCGAGATACTATTGTAGGTGATAGTATTGAATAGATTTTCCAAAAGAGTTATATGAATATTATTCTCAAAAAAGGAACTCAATTACTAACTCTATTAATAGCAATGCACAAGTTGAACAAACATTCCATAACCGAATTCCCGCGCTATTTTTGGTAACAACGCACCCGTGTCACAATATAAACAATAATTTTAAAAAAAAATTAGAATCGGAAAGTCCGGTACGTCCGCCAGTTATGTCGCGTTGACGTCACAGACGTGTCGAACGTAATTGGTCAGGAAAAAAAAATAACTTAGTTCCCGTCTCGGACATTTCTCTACACTGTGACTCCAACATTGGCAGCGGATGCGCGGAACAGCGACGTACGTGTATACGACGTCACAAAGGTTCCCCGTTGCGTGGGACTAACGATATTTTAAATAGAACCAAAGGAATAAAGCGAGATTTAACGGCCCCGCCTACCTGGACACACATTTGGTGTGCAGAGCTTCAGAAAAAAAACACGTGATTTAAAAACCGCTCAAGATATTTAAGTTGTGTCTGTTTACGAAAAGCTTTTGATAATACGCTGAAGGCGGATGGATGATTCTGTTTCAATATTTAGTTTTTAAAATTTATTTTTAGAAGAGTGAAAATGGTTAAAACTCAGTGTTTTCAGAATAACTTTTAAGATAGAGTTTCTTGAAAGCACAACTATGTATTGGGATGAAAATTTTTTAATATGTATCTGAAACATTGTGTTTTGTAAAGTAAAATTTGAGTGATAAATTTGGAAATACATTTTCTTGTTTTATTTCGTCAAGAGAATCATCAAATTAAAGTCACTATTTATTTCTAAGGAGTGATAATTGAAGAAGAAAAAACATCTTGTTTTTAACTGTTTATTTTTCAGCAATTTTTATTTACTACTAAAAATTAAAATTTATTGCTCTGTTGAGCTTATTACATAAATTTTATGGAATGTCGTGTTATTGATAAAGACAAACTGCTGCAATTTAATATGACGCATGAGTAGTATCGGATAGTTACCAGTAAGTAATTTATGACAGTACCGCTTTTCTATCGTCCGAATACTAATGGTAGCACGTTAGTCAAGAGATAGATAAAGATAGATAGAGAAATATAGAGAGATATAGTAACATATAGTGAGATAGAGAATTAGAGAGAGATAGAAAGACATACAGGGATAGAGGTAGAGATGGAGAGAAATAGAGGGAAGTTGGAGAGATATAGGGGGAGAGATGCAGAGATAGAGTCTACCTGTTCGACATCAGCTGATTTAGGTTTGTTCTCTGTGGGTTTATGATTCCATTTTTATTTATTAATTTTTTTTTCTTGAATTTTTTGCATGACAAACAATGCAAAACTGCAATGTCCGAAAAAAATTCTTATTAAAAAAATTACCCATTGCATAAACCATTTAAAGAACATGGGCTAACAGAGAATCACACGGAAGCTTATCAATAGTTTTCTGTACATTCCGGGTATATACCTATTGGTTTACAACATAGCATTTTTTTAGAAAATTAATGTAAGTACTAACATTTATTAGTGATATTTTTAAACAGATATTTTCCAGTTAACTAAAATTTAGGTGTTTTCATAATTTTGAAAAACATATTTTGTATCACTGTACTGAAAAAGAATAATTTATATTTCAAAGAATACTAGTTCAACTTGTACGGGAAAAAAATATAATCACCATATCTACAATGCTGTTTAACTTATTCTGCGATTAATAAAATACTGTTTTTTCCCCCTCTAGATGGGTCACTCTTAAGGAATCCAAATTGCAATTCCTTTTTTTTTTAATTCCATAAATTCGCGGGCATATTTTTAACGGCGTATCGCTGCTGTCTGCGAACGATGCCCGCCATATTGCACGTTTGCTTTGCTCTCGAGGTACGCGTGCCGGCCTGTGTGCGCTTCGGAGAATGAAAAGATAGAAAGAAAGAAAAAAGTATATAAACAGTCCGGTAAAACTCATCCGCTCGCATCTCACTGGTCTTTATCTCTCTTCTTTATTTTTTTTTGTTCCTCCGTCCCTTCCCCACTCGCGACTTCGCCGGCGCAGAAAACGGAATGACGTCGGACGGTCCCGTGTGTCCGGTGTGCCCGGGTGCTCCAGACGTTTATTGCACCTCTTCAGTGTCCTTTATTTCTCCCTTTCCTTTTTGTTTTCGTTTTTCTTTTGTGTGTTTTTTTTTTCATCTGGATCGAGCCGCGACGAGACGGCGTGACCTTCGGACTTCCTTCCGTCACTGCGACCGCGACGCATGTCTACAGGATGTTCCCCAAGGCCAGCCACGTCAGTGAGACACCCAGGTCGTGAGTGTTCCCATCGGCAGATTTTTGTGAATCATAAACGGTCGTGTGACACGAACTTGTATGCAAAACCAGTGGTGTATTTCACTAATTGTTTGGTTTAATCACGATTTATTTGGACACCCACGACATTGCAGTTTTGCACTGCTTGTCAGATGGGGGGGGGGGGGGTATTCATAAACGCAAAATAAGAAATAAAAAATTAAAACATGAAACCACAGAAAAAACAGCCTAAATCAGCTGATGTCGAACAGACGAACCCGACGATGGAACCTGGCTAACCGAAACCGTGTCAGTATACTTAATTGCAAAGTTGATTACAAATATACTAGATTAATATCCGAGAGTGAATAAGGCTTAAAAAAATTAATAGCCGTTGACTTGGAGGTCATCGGGAAAACGTGGTAGGAAATCTTTATAAAATATTAAATAAAAAAATCTATCGAATTTCGAAAAGAAAATTTTCCTCGGGGTACAAAAGGAATTCCCCGCCCCCCTCACGGGCCCTGAAATCCCACGTACCAAATTTCAAGGTCTAGGCCTAATCGTTTTCCTCACTTCGCGAACTACACACGGAAAAATATTTTCTACACTTTTACAAAAGATTCCTTTGGAAACAAGTTGCCATGAAATAGTTTGCTATACTACAATAACGATATTTGTAACTCTGTACTAAGGTTATTTTTGCTGTACAACTAATGGCTATGGTTATTTTTAAATGTACGAAATACGTTTTTCGATATAATACTGAATATTTCTTACGAGATATTATTTATATTTATTTAATTTATTTTTCAAGCATAAATTTTCTTAAATCATAGAAAAGATAATCTAATATTTAATCATTGCACCTCATTTTGTTTTATTATATTAATTAATACTGCAACGATATTCAGGGAACGGTTTACAAATAAATTTGACTATTTAAGTTACTGGAACAACACAAAGCAAGAATTATCGGATAAGAATCCAAACCCGGTATTACTGCGACAAAATATTTTGTAGTGCTGCAGTTTTTTTCATGTAAATGTAAGTACTAAATTAAAAAATATATGTTATTTTACGTGAATATTTCTGTTTCATTACAGTGCACTACACTACACTGCACTATACAGACCTAAACCCAAATTAATCATATTACTTTATATAATTTGATTTTACGTCTCGTTCATAGCAGCACCATCTCACCAGAGATGTACTTGGGCGATGAATCTGCCTCTAGAAATGAACAATACCAGCATTTGCTTAGAGGAAATTTTTTTTGGGGGGGGAGGGGGGGGGAATTAATGGAACACTGCAATCATGAATGCTAGACCTGGATACGAACGCAAGTCCTCCTGCATACGAGACTAATGTTATACCATTGCGTCAACTGTGTTGACGAGAAAAATAACAGAATATTTAAGTACTAGTGGTAAATACTTTACGGGTTCGACAGAACGCAACACTATGCAACCACCACAAATCACCATGCAATACATTATACTTATGCTCGGAACTCAAACTGGTGAAGCGTTATAGGGCAATACTTGCTGTGGTAAAAAAAAATTATGAGAAACAACACAGAAGGGGACAGAATAACACAACACCGGTATAAGTTTGATTTTGGCAGAGTATTAAGCCGCTTTGCGGACATTTCGAGGCATTGAAATTTTTAGGGTATAAATCGGAAAATTTTTCTTCAAATACGGGAAATGTTCCCGTTAAAACAGTATTTTAGTCATTCTTGAGGAAAAGAGGGGGATTTTGGCAACTTAATCCAAAATGGTGGTCTGTCGCTGGCCCCATTCTTTATCCTCACCCTGGGACCTGCCCCAGAATCGGCGAAATTATACTAACACCGCTGAGTTTCACTAAAAGGGTGTCCATAAATTATTACCCTGATTTCAGCAGTTTTTAACTATAATACTGTGAGTTTCTTGTGCAGGTAAACCCTGAAACTCATACAGTTTCTCTACCTTTATGTTCCGTACACCATTTTCGCGGCAAGAAGCGATGTGTGACGTGAAACGTCAAAATGAAACGTTTCCAAATGCGTGGATTGTCAGAGATGGCCCAGAGATCTCCAGGAATTAACCCCTTAGATTTCTTTCTCTGGGGGGGGGGGGGAAGGGGTTTATGTGAAAGACCTTTTGTGCTAATTAATAGTCCCTGATGTTGTGACCTTGCGACAGTGCATCAGAAATGCCATTGAGTAAATCATGCCAAAAATTTTGCAGAAGGTGTGGCATGAAATTGAATACTGAAGGGATGTGTTGCGTGCAACCAGGGGTGGACACATTGAAATCAATTAAGCCATTCGTATGTGGTCCAAATCTTCATAAGTTTAGGCATTGGCATTTCAATCATATGGGATATAATGTTTTGTAATCAGGGTAATCATTTATGGGGTTTTCACTCAACAACTTCCAGGCACGAATCACACATCACGACAAATGCCCAGAATTGCAGTTTGCCAACGGTGGCGTAGGCTTCACACGCGTCTTGTAAAACGTTCTGTTGCGATCTTTGTGCTTCCCTCGCGTTGCCGTCCGCGAGCTCAAACACGTGACGCATGTCGGCCACCTATTGGTTCGTGAACGCATCCACCATCCACCGTGATGGGGTTACACAGCACGAATGAAGACTGTTGCTGTGAACTGCGCGTTCAAATAAAACACACTGCAAGCAAATCCCGGACAGTGCTATGCTAGCAGCACACGAGAGCGTGGGAAAAATATTCTGGTGGCATGGTGTGGCACTATAAAGGTATTTTTATTAGTTAATATTTAACTAATGTATTTTATTACCTAAAGTTAAACTTTTTTTAAATTTTACTTGTAAATTTGAAGTACTGTTGGTTCATTTTTACGATAAATGTGTATAACAATGAAAAACAGTTTCCTAACAGAAACAATTGTGGTTTTGAAGTATACGTATTTAGGCGCATTATGAAAAAATGAGTGAATTCTTACGATGCGCGCGCACCATCAACAAAATTTTCACGTGATATTAAAAGGCCACATACAAATAAAAATTATATATGTGCTTTTACAACTTATACTTTAGCGATTGATATTGAACACTGTTCCATATTAATAAAAACATTTTTATTGTATTTTTTACCTACAGAGATTGTGTTTATAAACTTTTTCAAGTTTATTTATATAAGTGGGTTTATGTTCGCGAATGTGCAATTAATTTACATTATAAATGATAAGTGTTACATTATGATTTAACAAATAATTAAAATAATAAAAAATAATATGCATTCAAAATATTTATTGATATTCATTTTTAATTAAATTGTATTCGATAATTTTACTAAATTAAATAATTAATTTTATACACGAACTTATATTAATATTGAATACTGAGTACTCATTTTTTAAATTTATTTGAATTAAAATTTTACTAACCGTATTTATATCACTCCAGTACTTTTCTTGTTTTATTTATATTACTTATTTTCATTTAAAATTTAAATTAGTATAACTTCTAACGCGCGTACATAAATACATGCACCCATTTTTTATGAGACAATAATGGCATATTGATCGTACAAAGCTTATGAAGCTGTCCGGTATTAGTCTCTAATGTGTTTATATTATCGTTTGCTGAAAAGCAACCCTCTAGCGCTTTACAGGTTGAGTTACAAGAATGCATTTATGAAGGTTTGTGCTTGCCTTATTCTGTTCCAGCGAGTTTTGAAACTTCTTGTTTGTGTGCATGTGTGTATATATATCCTATTACAGCTTGAAAAAGTCGTCTAATTATAAAGTACACGCAAGGCAACCTTTGAAGTCTACTAAAACAGTAAAATAAAATTGGATGATTAAAACAAAATAAAGTAGCAATAGTTGACGTCACTACAATGATCGTGCGTTTGCAATTTATTTGCGTAAGTTAAAAAAAAAAAAAAAAAGAGGCGGGCAGGGGAGAAAATGTGTGTCACAGCTATTTTACGTTGAATGAGTCAATCTATATTCAAAGTGATACGTGTGTTTTTATCAACGGCTGTGTGAATTCGCTGCCGTTGCGTCACTCGTGCGTCATCTCGACGATGTGAAAACATTAAAAAAAATGCATCTCTGCATGTGTGTGTTTTCGGCCAGAGGCAGCGTCAACGTCGATGAGACGAAAACGGGGCTGGTTTTTAATAAAGTTGGCTACACTGCACGTCCTGACATACATCCGTCGTAACGTTACTCATATATACAGCAGCTATGTGCCTTTCAACTGTTTTTTTTTTTTCAGCTTATTTATCAACGTAAAAATGCGCATCTATATACTAAAACAATCGACTCAATAAAATTTATTTTTAATATTTGCTCTACATATGTAACCAACTGGTTTAACTTCAGCAAACATATTTATGTATCTTTTAATATTAAAAAAAGTGTTCGCCTATGGTTGTAAATAATATTTTTATATGTACGTCTATATCATCATTTATACATGGATACTCAGAAGTGCCACTAGAGCTACGATTCTTTAGTTTATATTAAATATCAAGTAAACTATGTTCTTACCACAATATTTTATTTTTTGACAACACGGATCTCACAATTGTAGCCATTAGAAAAACGATTCTGTCACAAATTTTCTGTAATGATTAAGAATCGCTACACTTAAGACAGTTTAATACTTAAACTAACAAATTTAATTATTTTAAAATAACTGTATCCGTATAAATACTTGAAAACGCATTTTCATGAATAAAAATCTCACAAAACCTTTATATCTAACGCTTCCTAATCTAAACTATTTCATTAAGTACAGACTTGTCATTAAAAAGAAAACACTTATAACAATGATACCTTCATAATTGTTCAATAAATTATTTTTTACAAGGTCTTCATTTATTTTTAACTGACAACCTAGATGTTGATATTTTAAAGGCATAATTTTATTAGGTTATTAGACTGGAGTTGGCGGCTTATCTTCATACTTAGTATTGATCACCGATCTTATAAATCCCAGCCAAATTACGAGCGAAGTAAGAAAATTGCTGACGAGATTATATAACTGATGTATCAGCAGGCTCCCTAAGAAAACAATTGCGACGTTTCGAGAACTGAGATATGTTCCCCTACTTTTTGCTACTGTCTCGTCGTGGTTAGTTCACTGTGTCCGTCTGTGCTGTAATGGTTTTTTCCTGACTTGTTCCTGCGACTGAATATTCTGTTTTGTCTATGTTTTTAATGTTTTTTCATCGGCTGTTTTGGCCCCTTTTTTTAATGTGTGTTTGCATGTAATTTATTTTGTCCTTTATTGGGGTTTTATCTTGACATACAGTGTAACATGCAATGGCGTGTGTCCCAATAAACATCTTAAAAAGATTTTTTATAAAAATGGCCACGCACGTCATAAGTGAATCTTCACAGTTGGAGGGATATGGCGCACAAATATTTTTAACGCATATTAAATGCTTTAAATATAGAACTTTATTCATTTGCTTCCATGATTTCAATGGAATCCAAACATTCAATATTGGACTTATGGTAGCTTAGATAAAAACACATAAATTAGTGATCCCTAGTCGATCTAAATAGCTACAAAATGCTGCGGCAATTGTTGATCCGGGTCTTATACCAGATAGGCCTATTCTTATATAATTATTCATTAAAAATTTCAAATTTTTAATCTAAGAAGTCGATCAGCGGTTGTTCTCCCGGTTTGCCCGTGAGTTGATAGTGGGACTTTCAATATTCCTTCTCCTACTCGCTGTCTTGAAGCGGTCATCTCCTCCGCGTTGCACTTTTCGTTACGCTATGATTATCCATCGTCTTCACTTAACTGTGAGGGAGTCTCACTTGATAAATACGAGGGTTTTTTTTTTAAGTAAGAACCGTTTTGAAATTCGGCCGCTGCAGCGCTGTGGTCGGCATGCGTACCCACGTGTGTTGGCAAGCCACAGACGCCATTACGGAAACATTCCGACCTTGTTTACGTTTGTTTGTGAGTATTTGAAGTTCCTCCGTCATGTGATACACGCGCTGTGATTCGTTTTCTCAGTGCTGAAGTCGTGAAAAGCGGCTCAGAATCAACGTCAGTCCAGTGAAGTGTGCGGAGAAAACATTAATGGTACGGAAAAGCGTTAAGAGCTTTTAAAGATGCCCGCACTAATGTTCGTGATGAGGAACGAAGTGGACGACCTTCTGTAATTACTGGAGATTTGGTGCAGAAAGTTGACGAAAAAGTGAAAGAGAACAGACGTTTTCCGATTTCGTCGTTGTCCGAAGTGCTACCGTGGAGGATTGGTATTCAAAAGCCGGTTGTACGATACAAGTGCCTTAATAATGGTCTAAATTAAGCAGAAAAGTAGATTAAGGTACAGGCTTTCATGTAAAAAATTAAATTCTTAAGAAACGTTTTCTGTGATATTTCAAAACGGTTCTCACTTAAAATACGCTTCATGTGTGTGTATAACATAATGTTGGTATATATGACGTTGATAAACTCCGACACCGTTTTACCGATCGACATGAAAGTTGGCACATCAATCTGTTTTTTTTTTTTGTTTTTTTTTTTTTTTCGTGGAGAAGGTTTTTATGCTATCCATTTTTTGTAACTCGCAGCTAGATGGCGCTTCAGCGCATCAACTTTTACACCGTTCAACCGATCTTTATGAAAATTTGTATACATATATATTTGAATACGGAGAATAATTTCGCGATATCCATTTTGCTATAACTAGCCAGTAGATAGCGCTGCAGCGCATCAACTTCTAAACCGTTCAACCGGATCACCATGTGTAAACAGATAATCATAGGTCATAGCCATACAAACAACAACTGTGTGACATTTCTGTGCGTCCACCACACTGTCATACAGCGCTATCCATTTTGCTTTAACTCGCGGACAATTTATCATATTGTGTTCAGCCCGGGCAACACCGGGTACTGCTGTGTGTGTGTGTGTAAATATGTGTGTGTGTGAAAGTGTTTGTTTGTTCAAAAACTAAAATTTCCGAAAGTTCACCTATTTCTTTGAAAATTTGATACTGCGTTGCATTCGAATACGCGCGGTTTTTTTATAATTATACTTATGCCACACCTGTGACAGGTAACAATATAGATAGGTAAAAACATAGATTTTCAATATTTTCATTGTTATCGTTTGACCTATATAAAGATATATAGATATAGGTGTATAGAGGAGATAGATAGAGATACATAGATAAAAAGAGATAGAGAAGGATAGTTATAAATGTAGATAGAGATATAGAGAGATATACATTGAGAGATATAGAGATGCTTTTTATATGTGTACCTACTTCAAACAAATTACAAAAAAAATTGATTTAGGCATTGCAACGCATGCCTGGCATTAGCTCGTATGTGTACAACGCTAGTCAGTATAGCGGGCTAAGATCCGCGTCAAGCCCTAATTAATTCATTGATTCAATCACCCGGGTGGAGCGGAAATCCGCTACGGCGAAACCGGGTTTCGGGCTCGAAGAGGGGTGATGGAGGGGGAGAAAAAGGGAGGTTTTTGGGAAGAGGAAGGGTGGAGGAGTGTGGCCTTCCAATCGCCGTGTGCGGTCGACTTCCCCGCCGCCGTAGTAAAAACACGGGCTGGAGCCGCCGCCACCGCCGCCGCCGCCGCCGCCGCCGCTGCGGTGGCGGTGATTAATTAACCGGGCCCCGCGGCGAAGTTGGAGGACGTCCTCTCATTACCCGGCGGCCCCCGCGACGCGCTAATGATTGTCCATTGTTCGCGCGCACTTGGCGGGCATCCGGGCCGACTGCTGGAGGGAGGGGGGGTGGCTGTCCGGCGCAAGAGCGTGCCAAGTCGAAGACCGCATGCATCACCCGCGTGTTTTGGCCTCGCTTCACTTTAACGTTCGTATTGTTCACGCTCTTGAAGGCTATACGGTCTCGCACGCCATCTTGTTCATCAAGCTTTACCGTCGTTAGTGTGACCCGAATGGCAGTCGGCCTTCGTGGCGCAGTCGATAACGCACCGGACTACGGTGCGGGGGCTCTGTGTTCGAATCCCGGGTAAGACATGGATGTAATTTGTGTTGTCTTAATACACCAACAATCACAACTACAATTTCACAATTACTCGGGGTGACATAACAATACAACGTTAAGGGGGGGGGGGGGGGGGGGAGATGTTTGGCACACTGGTGACTGTCAACACTTGCCTGTGTGCCACCCATCTTTAAAAAATATAAAAACAAAAGAAAATATAAAGATGGCTTAGCCTGTAAGTGCACCGCGCTAGCTCTCTTCAATATGTACTGCGCTTCGTCTCCAATTCACTACACAAATATCTACTAAAGTTTATTTATTTATTTGTCTTATTTTTTACATGTTGGCGAAGTAAAGACGTTGACACCGCCTTTTCTTACACTTAACCACAGATTTTAAAAAATATATATTACTTTAACAAATAAAAATTAACATGAAATTGAAAAACAAAGAAGTGATCATTCAAACAAAATTATTAAACTAAGAAAATAATAAAACTACTAAAAAACCTTAAACTACTAAAAGTAAATATATAATTTTTTTTTATTTTGCTTTTCAAACGGTAATCTAATTTCTTACAGATAAAAATTATAATGTAAAAATATAGATAAAAAACTAAAATATACAAAATACATAAAACTTATTTGAAATTGAAACTAATATTTTAAAGACTGAAAACTTTTCATAATTTAATCATACATATATAGCTAATTGATTTGTCAATTAATATGTATAGGCCAACCATACACTCACACTAACACACGCGTATTCGTAACAAGAGTTGCTTAAAAAAAATAATGAACCCAATTAATGATACGGTAATTTTTTTTCAAATACTTAAAGACATGCCTTACTGTATGTAAACTAAGTGTGAAATTTGTTGCCTTACTGGCTCTTTAAGTGCATTCCAAGATTATCTCATGAAAGTACATTAAAAAATCGTCTCAATAATTTATTATGATCACTTGCATGAAATTTGACTACGCTTGGAAGGAACTTGTGACCTAATCACAACCGCTATAAGTTCGCAGGAATAATTTTATGGGAATAATATTACAGTAAGATATATAATTCAATAGTAATGAAAAGAAAACGAAATAACCAACTCATGTTTTTATGTCATTCTCTTATTATTGATATTTCTTATGGGTCTTTTATTTTATTTTATTACGATAGTTCACTTACATTTTGTGTTTCGTCACAAATTTTATCAGCAGATATATTTTCATAATTACGAACACAAGCGGGGCTTCTAACCGTTATAAGATAACATTTAACCACGACATGACAAAACATATGGCTAAACACAATATATACACGAAGAGAGCCATCGTGAGATTTACGAGAATATATACCTTTTATAATTTAAAAGAATTTTCCTCTGATAACAACAATGACGATAAAATTAAAAAGAAACAACGTGGCTTATGAGAACGAGCACGGTTCTGCTTCACGCGTCGAGTTGGTTTATAGCAGTTTCATGTTGTTATTTTGTATCCAGGACAATTACTACGGATGTGCCACTCTATATGCATTACATTTTGTGTTCTTTAGCCAATATTGTCACTTAACTTTTATTTGTAAAAAAGTGAGCAACTATTCATACATGAAATTCAAATCTACATTGTATTTTTTTTTTGTAAATGAAACAAAAAATATATGAATAAAATATTATTAAATTTGAACATTTACATGAAAACAACACTGTATGACTACAAAATAGTGCTCGCAGTAATACTGGATTCAGATTCTTACCTTGGACATTTATGCTTTGTATTGTCCCAGTACATCCATTGGTTAAAGTTATTTGTAAATCGTTCCCTGAATAGCTTTCCAGTATTAACTGCGCATATTAATAAGCATAATAAATCAAAATAAAGTCTAATTATAAATTTTTTGATTATATTTTTAATGGTTTTAAAAAATGCGCTTGAATGAAACATAAAATAAAATATTAAATTTTGCACAAATTTTCGTAAGAAATACTCGGTATTATCTCGATAAAAGTATTTCATGTATGCAAAAAAAATATTAGTGTGTTGCAAAAAGTTACACTAGCATTACAAATTATTTCTTGGCAACTGGATTCCAAAGGAAACTTTTGTAAAAGTACAGAAAATCTTTTTCTCTGTAAGTACGTATTGGTCTCTCACTATAAGTTCATTCAATGCGTTACCTATGTCATAAGTGCATCACATCCAAAACCACTTACTACTATGATCACATTTTCGGAATATTTTTTTTCTTCACAAAATATGCAATTGGTTTAAAAAAAAAAGTAAACACAGCGGGCGAATCCAAGGCTTATGTCGTTTCACTTGAAGTTGTTCTGTTTTATTGTAAGCACAACCATTTTAAACCGAACAATAATAATTTTTAAAACATTTTTATAAGTATAATTTTTCTAAAACCTTTTTTTCAAGTAAAATTCAATCACTTTATTTGAAATAAATTGGACCTTGTTCACTAAGTATCTGATAGCATTGAATTAAACCGTATATATAAACATTTAAACGTAATTCAAGTAACTTGAAATTTCAGAAAGTTAAAATTATTTCACGTTAATAATAACAAATGAGATGAATTTAAATGCACGCCCTTAGCTAACAAGTGCGTGACCACTTACACAACACAAATTATTTGGGATATCTTTCTTTAATATTTCAAAACCATTACAAGATTTTGGTGAGTTGTTTGGGTTTCTTTGGAACATATTTTTTTTAATTTGATAAATAAATTTATCAGGACAGTAGACACAGATGACAAATATCCTCGCGATGAAGAAATTAGTGCAACTTCCCTTCCCCCCGAACAGATAATTGGGACCAGCCCCTGCTTGTACTTTCACTCACGACTCAGAAACAGCACAGGCTGTAATTAATTAATTTAATTAATTAATTACGGCTTGACGTCTCGTCGACATCGGGCTCCGTAGAAAATGAAGAAAGGTGACGAGGGCACCGACGCAATTAACGGTTTAGGCCCAGGGGTTTGCCAGACACGGGTTTGCGAGCCGCATGAGTCTCTTTTCATAAGATTGTGCGGTTCTACAACTCTCTGCGCTGCCACAGCAGAAAAAAAAAATATATTGCCGAACAATATCAAACGACACAACCACAACGCACGTCAGATGCAGACGATAGATATAAGAAACAAGGAACTGTGGAGCAGCAAGTTCACAGATCTCAACAGCCGCTTGGAAGAGTACGAAAGAAAGAAATCAAATCTGATACCTCACCATGAGTGGACGGACGCAAAAACAAGCGCCTAAAACAGAGCAAATCGTATCCGACACGTGGAACAGTCTTCCAGAAATCTATGACACAGCCAAAAAAAAAAAATTCTAGCATTTGATATTCTAACAATCTTTGGCTCCACCTATTCATGTGAACAACCATTCTCTTCAATGAATCAAATGAAAAATTAAATTGAGACATAAATTAACCGACGAGAACTTACAATCACGCCTAAAATTGGAAATATGTAGTAAGCTAAGCTTCGAAAGATATGCAAGGTAACCGTTCCAACGAAGTAATAAATTTCACAAAGCCCAGGTGCTATATTATTTTAATAACTAATTAATTGAAATTATTTAGTTTTCCTGGTTTTATCAATAGAGCTCTACTGATAACTACCTTTGTTTCACATGTACATGGTTTTTTTCTAAGTAGCCTTTATTTTTAAGTCTTTATGTTGAATTTGTGAATAAAGTATTTTGATTTTATCTCGTTTCTTTATCGTCTTAAAATTGCACGTAGATACAGAGGAAATACATGTCGTGACTCTATTAAAAAAATTGGAGGAACTGTTTACTTAATATTTGGCTCATCTCACTTGAAAAGTCTGCCGACCCCTGTTTAAGGCTAGAACACGCCGAGAAATCCCACCAGGACCACAGCAGCGACCGCCACGTTTCCCCACTCGCAGAACATTCTGTGGGTTTCGACTCCCACCGGAAATAGAACTAGATCCGTTTCGGCGAAAGGCGAATCATCCGATCCAAACCTCTTCCCCCTTCTCCATCGCAATGCTCAGGTTGGATCACAGAGTAAGCAAAGTGAGACAAAGACGTCACTTCTATGTTGTCGAAGTTCCTTATCGGATATTCTCTTTTGTTGGCTGGCGGATGGCCTTCAGTCAACGAACTCATCAAATTATACGTAAGAAAAGAAGCTATTATAACAGATTATTGCCCAAATCCTGCATAATAATGATGGCAGTTAATATATTAGAGTTAGTGTTGAGTCTTCCATTTTTTAAATATATTTCATATCGCTTAAAAAAAAATTACTGCCATTGGGCTACTTATTTTCTCAAATGTTCTTCGTTTCTGGGAGGTTATTTTTTGCAACTCGCACCCAACATATTCTCCGGCCATTATTCGATTTTAGAAACGAATTCAGATAGAATTTCCAATTTATCTAGAAACAAGAAAAAAACGAAAGTATACACGTGTATAACACTTCAAACATCTACCACAAACAAACAAAAAGTGTAACTGTGTGACCTCCCTTACGAATAGCTTTATATACTGGTATTTTCACGACAAAGACGATAATTTCAATAGATTTCAAATAGATCTATATCCATTAAATATTTAAAGATGGCAAAAGAACGATTTTTGGGAAGTCGAGAAACAATTATTTTCGCTCGAATACGAAGCATAACTCTTAAGGGGCCCGCCTCGTCAGGGGTGTATGTGTGTTAGTGAGACGGGGTGATAAGCGCGACGCTCGCTGGTGCTTCTGGCGCGGTATAGCCTCTAAGCGCAAGTCTCTGAACTGGCGCGCATTCGTCTCGTCGTCACAGGATAACTGTGAAATTTGAGAGGTGACCGTAACATTATATGGCGGAGAAATGAAGATAAAGGTGTTATGCAAGCCCCTTAAGTGCTTTCAAGAATCTGTACTGGTTGTTTTATGCCTAAAAATTACTCTGAAAACACGCGTTTTAGGCATTTTAACGCTTCTAAAAATACAGTTTAAAAACTTAATCCGAAATTAAAAGTACTTATCGGCCTTCAGCGAACTCTTAAATGCTATTCGTAAATAGGCCCCACTCGGATATCTTGAGTAGTTTTGAAATCGCGTTGATTTTTCCTGAAGCTCTGCACACTGTATGTGTGCCCAGGTAGGCGGGCCCCTTAACCACCATGCAGTTTGGTGAATTATAAAACTTAGCCAAATTAACAGTAGACGTAGCATTAGCAGTGATAGAGCAGAAGCAGTAGTAGCTGTAGTAGTAGAAGCAGCAGATGTAACTGTATTAGTACCAGCAGCATAAGCAGTAATAGTAACAGTAACAGCAGCAGCAGCGGCAGCCGTATAAGAAGTAACAAACTTCAGATAATAACTCCGCAGCCTCCTGTCAAGTGCCAGCCCCCTGGATGACGAGGAAGTCTGTTAGACGGTTCTTACAGCCCGGAGCGGAGCGGGGCCGGTTTGCCCTAACATCTCGCCATTACGAAGGGGGGGGAGAGAAGGGGTTGAAACCGCGGGGTTCGCTCGGAAAACGCTGCGATAATTGCGCGACGATTGTTTGGCGGGCGGAGGGAAAGAGATCGCGGGAGGTTCTCGCTCTCACAGCACTCGGGCTGCTGATGGCGCACCGCCTGGCGGGCCGCAACGCCACCCGCGCTTAGCGTCGCGGGCGCGTTTAGCAAACCGTTTGGAGTAGCACATTTGTTAATGAGCGGATACCGCAATCGTTTTCCGGGAAGGGAGGAGAGGAGATATTTAAAAAAAATAATGAGTGCGTGTACTTATGTACGCGCGTGAGAAGTTATACTTCTTTGGCATCATTAAAAAATAGTTTTTAATTGCATGCAAATAATTAATTACAATAAAATAATAAAAGGGCTGGAAAAAGATAGTCAAGTCAATAAAGTTCAGTTTAAATTTGAAAAATTAAATAAATAAAATTTATTGAATAATAAATATATATGATATAATTTATACTAAATATTATAATATTATTATTTTTAAATATTTATTATTGATTATTTAAAATTTTAAAAGAAAATAAATAATATAATAATAATTTCAAAAATTTAATTTAATTTTTTTTTTAAATATTTATTATTTTCGTAATTGAATATTCACTTTTCTTTTTTATCAAAAAGTTTTCATTAAATTTGTTCATTTATTTTTATAAATATTTATTATTTATTCAATTTAATAATAAATATTAAATATTAATATTTTAATTTGATGTTCGATTTTAATATTTATCACAATTATTTCTTTATTTTGTAAATATTAAATAACCAATTTTAAATATTTAATATTAATAATTTTATAATATTTAGTATTAATTATATTAAATAATAATATTTTAATTTATATCAATAAATAATACCTACGGATAGTTACCCTCAATTATATTGGAGCACTTGAAAAAGTATAAAGGCACAATATTTTTTACTAATATTTACGAATAGTAAATAATATTAATCAAAATATTCAATTTAAATCACTACTGAATATAATTTTTTTAGCTCATATATAATTCGCACTTGTATGAAATAAAACACGTGTTGTGAATGTAGAAACTAGAAACATGTGGATAAATATTATAAATATGAAAACAGTGATCAGAGGCGACGAGCGTGCCAACATGCGCGACTAATAGAGGTTCTATTTCTATTTTGTTGGTAGCTTTTTTTCGAGACTTAATGAGCGGTTTAGCGGGCAGCTTCAACCTGTTAATTTGTTACAGTGATGCGCGCGCATCTTAAAATTTCACTCTCATCATTTCTTCATAACGCGCCTAAAGAAGTATAACTTTAAAAAAAAGTAAAAATAATACCTACCGCCGAGTTTTGAACCACGGCCCTTCAGCATATTGACCGCGCAGTATAACCACTGCTCTGACAGAAGGTTACGAGGAAATTGTGTATTATATTTTATGTTATACCAAAATAATGTGTTTTTTTTTAAACCTTGGAATTTACTCTTTAGTATGACTATTTTAGTTTACCAAAATAAATTCCATGGTAATTTCACTATCAATAAGTTTCATTTGGCACACCAATACGTTTGGTATGTCCCCTAATGTGGGTTTATGTTCATACACATGGGTCCGCCATCTTCCCGTGAAAATGTCGTTACATGGTGCGCGCGCAGCTTCAACCTGTTAATTTTGTGTTAC
Organism: Bacillus rossius redtenbacheri; assembly: GCF_032445375.1. NCBI lineage: Eukaryota > Metazoa > Arthropoda > Insecta > Phasmatodea > Bacillidae > Bacillus > Bacillus rossius. Next base: position 33,275,545 of record NC_086337.1, on the reverse strand, counting down.
AATGATGCGCGCGCATCTTAAAATTTCACTCTCATCATTTTTTCATGACGCGCCTAAAGAAGTATAACTTCGAAAATAATTCAAAATTTGAAAACGTGGACAGAAGTGAAACTTCATGCTTATTATATTATCAGGTATGGGAAACATAATTCTCTTTGGCTGAGGTCGCCGATAAAAAAAAACTTTGTTGCGAGTATGCGAACGTTATATTATGCTCTTGCGCAAGCATGCAAGTGTGAAATCATGCAATTATGCATGTATGCAAGTGTGAAATCATGCAAGTATGCATGTATGGAAGTGTGTACGTATGCAAATATGCAGATGTGCGAGTATGCAAATGTGTAAGTATTTAAGTGTGAAAGTGTGCAATTATGAAAGTATGCTAGTTGTGCAAGTATGCTGCGTCATTTTTACCTCTCCCCTGCCGTCTCCTCTTCCGGTTCCCCCGCAACGAGCTTAACTCTTCCTCTCATGCGATTGGAATTTTCGTACATTTTTGCCCTCTCTGAAAAGAAGTTTCACTTCAAAAAAAGGCACGGGAGAGTGGTCACCATGCGCGTCCGAAGTGAAACTTCGCAGATAACGGGGACCAGAAATTTTAAGGGTACTCTAATGAATGAGTAGAGGCAGGCGTTTTTCGCGAATAAATCTGAACGCCTATTAGAACGCAACAAGGTATACACGCATTAGCGTTTTCTTCCTTGTGATTGGCGGTCGTCTGTGAGAGAAGTAGTTGCCTTATTTGGCTGAGCCACTCAGGACGAATTTGCTTCCGCAATGAATTACTGTGATTGGTGTTTTAACAGTTTCCATGTACCTGAAAGAAACTCACCCAATCACGAAACACAGACGATGCTACAGTGTTTTAACTTTCAGCTAGTCTTGGAATCTTTTCGCGAAATATGCATAGCCCTATGAATGAGACACACTTCATCATGCGCTGAAAAATAAATCTTTATTTACTAGTTCTGTTCATGTCTTCTTAGAATGATTCAATGTGTTTATGAAAGCTAAAATATGATACAACACTATTGGAAATGTCTGAACGAATTGGTCACAATTCGCCGCATTCAACATCAGAGTTGAGAGTTCAGGGTTGCGAATCACGTGTTGCGAAATTATGCACAAAAAAAAGCCATAAGAGGGTAAAAGTAGGCGAAAGTGGGCAAACTGTATTCAAAAGTACGCAAAAATATGTAAACGTACGAGAAAATATGTACCTATAAACGTTTACAAAAGTTTTGGAAAGTATACGAAAACATGCGCTGATGCTGCCATCTGTAACCGCCTGTAAAGAGATGTTTCAATTCAAAACTTTTTTTAAAAAACCTCGCGCCAACGAGAAATATTCGTTACATACGTTACAAGCGTTAACTCCGTTACCTACTCACTTCCGTCACCCTGTGATTTTGATATTACTCTACCGGCTGTAAAAAAAACGTTTCACTACAAAAAAACTTATATTTATACTGACACTAACACCTGACATATGGGCATAAATATATAAGTAGCCGTTGGCGACGCGGCTTTTTCACATAGTTGAAAGTTTTGTAACAGTTCACCTTGCATCACCCAAAATTGCAAACTCACCTTTATTAATATTTTGTAAATTATTTGCCAACATCTAGGCGGGGAAGGGGGATATATTCTCCCTACCCCCCTTCCCCTCTGTTCGAACACTTTAAGTGCAAAGTTACATCGTACACAATAAATAGTCTTTAAATAATGTAGCAACTGTAACCGGTATGGACGCATGTTTAAAAAGGTTCTTAACACCTTCAGATCGGTCGTCTTTGTCAACTGAAATTCAAGACTTTTTTTTGAAACAGATTTCTTAGGACTACGCAGGTAAGATGCTCTGACACGGTCAACATCTAACTTTTCACTTTACAAACACATCCAGTCGTTTCTAATTGCCTATGCCATCGGCGGATATTTTTGCCGCAAGAGGGATTACAGTTACACTTCAAAAGAAAGGCACATTGAACTGAAATTACAGATTCACTATTAGCATATTGCCCAACACCAAACGATTTACGCTCAGGAGTCACCATTTCACGTAGGTGACGCTGCAAGCTAGAAAACATGGCATGCGCTTATCTAAAACTATTTGAATTACTCTTTAATTGTGACCTTGAACCAAAAATACTCTACAAAGCTTACAGTTGATACTACTAAAATTTATAACTGGGATATTCGTTTATGGACACATTGTATTTGTGTGTTTGTTCATTGCTTTATGCGACGCAGCGTTCTATTCTGTTTACTTGCCGCGTTCAGTAAACTGTGCGTAAATTGATGCATTGCATTATGCACCCACACCTTGAATGGCGACAGTTTATGGCGCGCGCTGGTTAATTCTGAACCGCTTTTGATGAAAAGCTTTGGACGACGCGTTTTGTACCTTTTTTTTTTCCTTGTCCCCGCGCACACTCAGTGTTAATAACGAGGTATCCCTATTCAAGCCGCGTTGATTGTGAAAGCCTTGGTTATCCAGCTGAGTGCCCGGGAGGGCGAAAACCCTTACCGCAGGATGCGACGCGCGTGCGTTTGTGAGCGCGCCCGTACACGCCGAGGCGGCGGCGGTGGCAACGCGATGATTAATGAACGCGCCCAGCGCCGCCAGCACATTACGTCACCCGGCAGCTTGGGCGGTTCGCCGCTAGAGAGAGCGCGCGTGCGCGCGCTGGGCCCTGGGCGTCGCACGGAGCCCTACTACAACGGTGCGTCATTTACCAGATCCCCCGTCTCTTGGCCACGTGTTGAGTTAATGTTATTGTGCCGATGAATTATTGTGCTTATACCCCTTTCCCACCCCAACCCCACCCCCCCTTCACCCACGGCCAAACATCATCAACCGGTTGCATCACAGTAATTGCCGGAACTAATGGAGAGGTTTCCGGGTGTCAAGTAACAAACAACATGCGCATGCGTATTACGTAACTTTTTCGTGATTTGTAAACAATTTCCTGTTGCTGTAAACTCGGAAAGGACATGTATTTATAATAAGTAGGTACACCATTTTTGCACATTTTTGGAACGCTTGTAAGTAACACAAGGGGTTACCTGTCTTATTTAAGCTACAATGGTGTTAACGGCCCGGAAATTAAAAAAAAAAAAAAAACGCTGGTTACAAATTATCCAGGGATCTTCGTAAATTTTCAACTTTATTCTTGATTTTACGGACATGAGTTCTCTTACTTTAAACATGAATCTTAAAAAATATTTTTCGGTGTCTTAGCAAAACTTTCAAAAATTTGTTTAGTCTGCAACAAGAACAATGTCATTTTGTCCACGTGTGTTTTCCTTTGTCGAAATACGGCGCAGATTCTACGAAGATCCAGTTATTTGAAATTACGAATAGCTCTTCGTTCATTTGAGTTAAATTTTTTCGTTGAAAAGTCAGTAAATTTACTGAAATATCTAACAGTATAGGATTAAGTCACCAGAGGTTCATATTTAAATCTTTCTGTCGCTAAAGGTGATTCTGTTTAGATTGCCGGCCGGATCGAACCCGGAAACCCTCGAACGTGGGTAACGTGGCTTAAATTTCCGAGAGCAGTCTATCTCTCTCTCTATATATATATATATATATATATATATATATATATATATATATATATATATATCCTCCTTCTCAGAAATCTTCTCATTTGGGAATCCTCGCAGTTTATAAATTCACTAATCAAAACTAGTTCCGTCGCCTGTCTGTCATCTGGGAAAGTGGACCCAACCAATTTTCAATCTAACTTTACAATCCCCTTTTTTTAGGGTGGGAGGGGAATTCGCACGTGGGGGGAATATATTTGTTTTTTGTTTAAGACGGTCTTAAAGGGCGGGGTGAATAATACGGCGCTCTCTGGTGCTTCTAGCGCGGTGTCGCCGCTAAGCGAAAGGAAGTAGACTGGCGCGCAGTCTTGTCGTCGTAGCACAGCGCCACTACGAGATTTTAGTGACATCAACAAAAGATGTTATGCAAGTCTCTTGAATGATTTCAACAACCTCTACCGGATTTTTTTGTGCTTGAAAGCTCGAGTTTCTGCCTTTTTCACTATCCTAAAAATACTTCTTTTTTTAACGTCATACGTAAACAGAACTACTCATTCACCCTCAGTGCGTTCTTGAATGCTTTTCGTAAACATACACTGCTCGGATATCTTAACATTTTTCAAATCGCATTGTTTTTTCGCTTTTTTTTCTGAAGCTCTGCAAACCGTGTGTGTGTCCGGGTATACCGGGTCCTTAGGGCGTCACAGCCTCCCAAGATTGCAGTGGTCTCCGAACCATTTGGACACTGACTTATGACTCATAAACCTGAGATAGAACCCACGACAATCACGACATGAACTTAACACAGGTAACAATTAACAAGCGCTGTAATTTTATTGGGTTCAAAATAAATAGTGCTTTTTATTGGTGTTGTGTAAAGCACTCAACCACGTGACTCCTTAAGAAACGGTCTCACACGCCATGTTGTTTTTTTTTTTGTTTTTTCGTCATTACTTTTATTTAATGGATTTTTTAAAATTTTAACTCGATACCTTCCTTCTATTTGCAGTTCTGCCACGAATATTTTCGACGGATATTCACTTAGAATAATATCATGGGTGTAAAAATTTGCGCAAGTGATGATAATAAAGATTACATGCGCGCCTTTTTACACTCTTTATAATACACTAAGTGAGTTATAACTTTCGTGTGAGACAGAGCCTCAAATCATGCAATGAGAGGTTTCTAATTTTTTTTATATGTTCCACTATATCCGACTTTTTCGTCTCACCGTGTTCCCATATTTAGAAACAGTTTCTGTCAACAGTGGAGCGTCTCTGCGCAGTTTTCCTTGATTTTTTTATTTTCGCAATGTCAACCCTGAGCCCATTTTGGTCACACGGCGGCCTTGCACGCCTATACTTGCGTTCCGGAGGTCGCGATTACGTTTCAATCGGCTCGCTAGCTGTGCAAACTCCTCCCCCCCCCCTTTCCCACAAGCACCCCACCCATACCCTACCCCCACCTCCTAATTCTCGGTACATGTTGGTGATATTCCTCAGTATGTACCTCCCCACTGTCCTCTGCATTAACATGTGCGGACTTGTGATTAGCGTGGTTCTGTTGGTCGTGTGGCACTTTGACGATTTATAAATTAAATACCTTCTCTTTATTTCAGTCCCCTTCGAAATGGTAACTGTTCATGATGATAAAATTCAGTATTTATTTAATTTCAGTTTTTTTTGTGTACATGCAAATAATTTTTTTTTCAACCACACGGGAATCGATATTAAGTGTGAAGAGGGTGCTTTCATAACTTAGAAATACACAAGAAAGAATTTTCTAATTTATGCATGATTCTAAGTTAGTGGTTCAGCGTTGTGTGTTTCTATGTTACGTGTTTTAAAATTATGACAATTCTAAGTTAAGTGTTTCAAAGTTATGAATATTCTAAGTTACGACGTTTCTGAGTTGTGTGTTTCGTAGTTAAGTATTTTTAAGCAACGTGATGATTATTCCAACTTATAACAGTTCTAAGTTATGTGGATTTTTTTTTCGAGAATTCTAAGTTGTGACAGTTCTAAGTTATGTGTTTCTATAAGTTATGTGTGGATTCCCTGAGAAGAAAAGCTGTATTTCCTGCTCGATCTCGTACGCCATGTAGGTTCATTTCATTTTAGTGTCATTACTATTGTTTAAGGGCATTAAATTTAATCATTATCGTTCTTTTTTATTTTAAGTTTTGACTAAAATTTTATCGACAGATATTTACGAAAAATGTTCGATAGCGGTCAAGAGTCATGCAATTTTCTGATAAGAAATGTTTGTGACCCAAGAATAAATGTAAGAGGGATATCGGAATAAATCTTAATGAATACTAATGACAAGAAAATAAGATAATCCACTCGGCATGTGAGCCCGAACCTTAAATATCATATTTATCCACTGCAATCGAATAAGGTTTTGTGAACTCATTAAATATTTATAATAAACTAATCTTTAATAAAGAATTTAACAAAATTTGTGTGTTAACTAAAAAGAGGATTTTTTTGTTGAGAAATAGTCCAGTTACAAACGAATTTTTTAAACGGAACTATGTTTCAATTGCGTGACATTTCTGCACTAGGCTCTGATATCATGTCACACAAGCAAACGAGCAACTTCGCCGGCAGGTCCTGTGACCTCACTGGCGCCGTGAATAATTCAGCCGCGAGTTAGTCAAGGACGGGAGTAAGATGTGCCCCGTGGGGGTAGAGCGAGAGACCAGAGATATCGCCGGCCGAGCGTGATTAATGTCGGCATTACTCATTCGCGGTTGTTCTTGCAGTCCCACTCTCGCCGCTGGGAGCGCTGGTGACGCTCTGCCACGGTCATGCAGATAGGCCTGGCAAACTTACCTTCGTTCTCCGTCGACTCGGTGAAGCTCGGCGGCGGCCTGCGAACTAACGGCGCTAGTAGTAGTTGAACCCATTATTAGCATTTTGTTAAACGAGAGTTTCGCGTATATATATATATATATTTTTTTAAAAACAATGTTTAGTTTAAAATTTAGGTTACAGTTTAGAAAATTATAATAAATTTGGTAGCTTTTTATGGGTTAAATGTATAGCTATAACTTGCAACTTTACCGCTATTGTCAGTTAAAAGTTGGAGTATTGAGAATGCGGACCCCGAACAAACTAGTATCTCTTCATAAGAAAGCATGTTTCAAATGATTAATGCGTATTTAAATCAATAATATTAGTTTGCTATGCATTTTAATCTTCAAGAAAGTGTCATTTTTTTTAAATGTGATTTTTTTTTAGATCCAGTAATTCTTTTTAATGTAAGTAGGATTTCAACTCATAATTTTCCTGGTATTGCAGCTTGCAATTTTAACCGGGTCCTTAGGCACGTAAAAAAAATCTTATCGGTTTGAGCCACAACCTTCATTACAGCCAGGCGCAATACAAGGGCGAGGCATTCTCTCTCGCCACTTCAGCTTAACTGACAAAATCGGAAAAGTTTAACGTTTAAGGCGTTGGTAAAGATTATGCATTCACCAAGCACCCAAACGAATGAAAAAGAAAATAGTAATATGGGAAAAAAATTTAAAAATTGAGACGGGATAGGAATAGTATCATATTATATAGGCTACGAATATTAACAAAATGTTAATATTGAGCTCAACTACTACTTTTGCAGGCTGCCGCGAGCTTCATTAAGCGGACGAGACACGCCAAGGCAAAGGATAGGAAGTTGCCAGACCTGTCTATATGACCGTATGTGCGGACACACAAACGCACCCACACACACACGCGCACGTACGCGCACGCACACACAAATGTGCAACACCTAATGAACAATAGTTATTTAGAAAAATATATTATCATGAGCTAAATATATCAAGAATAATTTCTGACTATTCTGGCTTAATAATAACCAATCAATACTAAATTGACGATATTGTACTAGGTTCGTAAATATCTCACCACATTTTTTTTTCTACAAGTTTATTAGCGTAATCAACACTAGAGATTTCCTACAGGGCTGGACACCCATGACAAACTCAATGAATGTCTCGGTATCAAACGTAGAACACATGTTTTTCAGTAAATAAAAGAAGGAAATTTGACGAAACACAGTTGCCCGTGGTGAAAGCTCTCATTTAACTGAACCTACCAGTTGTTGAAGGCGGTGGCGGGAGATTTCTGGGCGACTGACGGGGAGAGCAACTGCGAGCAACTATCGCTCGAGAGTTGCCCGGCAGTTGACGAGACAGTTGCCCGTGTGAACGCTCGCAGGCAATCCCTATCGAGACAATGATTCAAGCAGAGAGTATCCGCCACTCAGTGGCCGGCAATAGAGTTTCCCGTGTGAAAGGGCTCTTAGACTAAAAGTTAGAGAGTTATGGTACACTTTTTTTTTTCTTATTCTGATACCCGTAGGTTTCTGTGTGATTTTATAGACGCTTTATAACGAAATATGCGTATTTTAATAGAAACGAATTTCAATGATTAAATGCATGAATTGTAACGATATAAATCAAAGGAAAGGACTGAAATGTGTGGAAATCTTATCTACTTGAACATTAATGTGAAATAACCGAAATAATCTGAAACGATACAAATGGAAATGAAATAAATCCACATATACGGAATATAGAAATAAAATGATTTGTTCCCATGTGTAATTAAATAAATAAAATGAAGTAAAATTACATGATTAAGCATCAAAAGAACCCATTTATAACGAAATAAGTGTACTTTAATAGAAACTAATTTCAATGAAAAATGAATAATTTAAGATGGAATGTTAAGCATCTGGGTGGTAATATTTAATCGAGTAAAATTTATAGAACCCAAGATAAACCCATAGAGAACAAGCCTATATCAGCTGAGTCAAACAGATAAACTCAATGATGAACCTAAACAGGTATTTTGGACAACACAATGACGACAGCACGGACGAACACATTCAAGCTTAAATATCGGACAGCGCAAGAATTCCATGGAAGAAATTTAGTCATGAAAAAAAATATATCAAAGACAAACGCAGTGGGTTGATTACGAGACCGTGTAAAACTGTAATGGCGTATGTCCGAGAAATGTTATTAAATCATGCCTATTAAGTTTTATCAAGTGAACTAAAACTCAAAAAGGCGGGTGCGAAAACTACGAGTGATTCGCGTCCAGAAATATAGTTGAAAAACACAATTTTCGTATATTTATCACGCGCGGCATTATTTTAATGAAGACTGTGTTAAATTTTATGTTCGATTTTTGTAGTAAAAGTGTATTTCAACATGAGAACACATGAATTTGCTCGTTACAGAGGTTAGATATTACACATCTCTGGCGAATACTGAAAGACTCGCTCATTTTTTTTTCACGGCAACTGCATGTTCAGGGGCAGATGCAGAACATGTAGGCCTACACGAACTAGATTCCTAGAAGGACACAACAAGAATCATCCACTAGTTCATTTGAGCTTAAAAGGAGACTAATGCCCGAAACTATTTGCCAGTCTCATAGCAATAAATAAATAAATTACATATATACAAAGATTTTATAATTTAAAATTTTTGTTTGTAAATTTTGATAAACAAACAGTACAAATTGTTTAGTTTAACACAAATCTTTCAAGAACATCTAATTGCGCTACAGATTCGGTTGGATTACAGGAATATACCAGTTTAATATCATTGGCTATTTTATTAATTTTCACATTTAAGGGTGCGTCGCTCTTTCACTCAGATTGTGTACAATTGTTTACTCAATCAATCGCTCTAAAGTACATATCACTCAATAATAGCTGTACGCTACAAAAACAATATATTTTTGAAAGTAGTATGCATTTTCATGCCCGTTGTTTGTATGAGTATACTAAAAGAAAATGTCAAATTATCTATCAGGTGTGATAAGCTTAAAAATCCATTCATAGTAAATTTATTTTTCACTGAGTAAAAATATACCAACAACATGTTTACCAAATCATTTAAATTGTTCTTCAACACTGATTGTATTTCAACTTGGGCAGAAGAGTGAAAAAGAGATTTAAGATAACAGTTAAAATCGTTGCAGATTCTCTTGCTGCTACATGCATTGTTTGCGACGAATTGTTTTTGAAGTGAAACTTTTCGAGCGTTACGATCGCATGAAGGGAATAGTTAGGTACGTGGTGGGGGAACCCGTTAGAGCAGGAGATTGCGTCAGCGGCGACGCCACTCCAACGCAAGCACTAGTGGTCGAATGGAAATACGCCAAGGGGTGAGGATAGTTACAGAGCTATATGAAATATGCTAGTTGTAACGGCCGGAAGAAAATACGGAAGGGGAGAGGTAGAAATAACGCAGCAGTGATGCCACTGCATTCTGGTAACGCTGATTGTGTTGGTCTACTCCTCATTTTTTTGACGTGACAACGTCTAATAAATTGATGAACGCCGGCTGCACGCACGAAAAAGTGTCCCGTTACGTACATTGACCCGTTACGCTGTGTCCCGTTACGCTCATTGTACGCTTGCTCCGCATTTATCTCTCTTCCATTCGATTGGCCTATGAATCTACTATTATATTAAATAGGTTAAGGCGGGCTTTTCAAAAGTAGCTTTTAAATTTAGTGCTTTAACTAAACATTTTTTTAATAATTAATTTTTTGGTTATTTTTTCCATTTTTTCATTTTTCCAAAATAAAAAGCAATAAACAAAAAGAAACATATAAGAGAATTTAAATAATATTTAGAAATTTTAATATCAAGTTGAACCGCCTAACCTACGTGCAAGGGAATATACTATTTTATGTAGCCAATTTAACATTCCAACTAAACAACCACTTTCATTCAAAAATTTATAGTTAAAATAATATGTTCGTTAAAGTAATAAACATATTTGAATTAATAAGTGCAAATAAAAGTACATTTATCATTAAATTGTAGATTTCATTTAACTCCTTCTTTGTATCCATACAAAATAGTGATAATTCAATAAAAATGATTTAATTTGATTCATAGAAGTATGCAATCATTTCACGTTGTCACGTTAAAATATCGTCCGTAAACCGACTTTACAGACAACCAATTTTTTTGCAGTGTTTATTTGCGACTGGAATGGTGCTCTTTGGTTGAATGGGGCGAGTGAAAAAGGTAAAGGGGGGAGGCTAGCCTCGGGGAGTGGGCGCGGCCACACACCGCAGTATTTCACGGCGCGATCCGGTGGCAATGCTTTTCGACGCCACGTCATCAACAATCCCCCCCCCCTTCTACACATACACACACACACACAAACCCAAGGACGCTACCATCCATCACCGTGAGTTTAATTGCTTGTCGCACCGTCCGCACTCGGCAGCTCCACACACGTCGCGTTTGTCACAAAAGTACACCTTCAACGTTTCTCATAACCTTACAGAGTATTTGAAATCGCAAACAATTCATTAGTATTTTAATTTTTAACCAAGCAGACGCGAAGGTGTCGCTGTGGTACCGACCTTTCCTGATATCGGTTTTTCCCTTGTCAGCCTATCCCCCTCCCCCAAGGGTTCACTTGTGGGAAAATGCTTGGGGTGGTTACTGGCCTTAAATCCATGTTCAAATTCGCGTACTCGCTGTCGACTATAAGTTGAGGAGAATTAGGCCTCGCTGTCTTGCAATTTCAAATACTTTATACCGTTTGCAATAACTCTTCCGTGCTGGATATTTTCTTTATTTTTTTTTATATCATTGCTTAGAACTTATCTTCGGCTGCTTGTTAAAATCAACATTTTTAAACAGGTGTGATTATCGTGAAGGTTTTGGTCTCTCGCGTGAAATAGTAAGTTGTTTCCTCGCGGCCCGCACAGACTACAGCCTGTTAGTAAACAAGGTGTTGAAGGTCTGGGAGATATTACATGCCAAAAAATTGGGATGAATCGTTCAAAATGAGACTCGTAGCAAAAAAAAAAGGTGGAAAATCCAAGATGGCGGGTCCACTACTCCTTTAAGGGGAAGCCTGGCCTGATGCCACGAGCTCTTAAGGGTGTGGTATCCTAAATTATTATTTTGCTCATAATATTTCGTGTTTTTTTGCACCTTATTTTAGACAAATTCATGACTTGATGTAAGTTTTTGGACATACGCCATTTTAGCAATGGCGTATGTCCAAAAACTTACATCAAGTCATGCACTCCCATTGCACAAATCTTTTAAAGATAAGACAAATAAATTCATGATACAACCACATTCAATTGTTTACAAAAGTTTTTTTTTTGTTCTGCTAAAGAAGTCCTTGTTTAAATTTTTTATGAACTTATAGGCAAACATTTACGTCAGTCCTAAGCATATACTGAAATCATTCAGTCGTGTGATACACAGTTTTATCATTCGTATGTGGTCTTTGTCTTCAAAAAACTATTTTTAGTAGAGCATTCATAAATCAATAAGAAATTAAGTTTTTCCAAAAACCAAGAAAACCCCATCTCTCTGTAGTTCTTGAGAAAAATTTATTTACTGACTGATATAATAAAGGAAAAGGGTTTGAAGACGAAGGCTACATACTAACGGCTAATCCTCAAATGTATAACAAATTACTAAACGCTTTCAGTACATGCTAGTAATGACATAAAAATTTACCATTAAGTTCATTAAATCATTAAATACTTGGTTGGTATTTTTTTTATAAAAACATAATTATTATATTAACTCATTAAAAATATTTAGTTTTTAGTTAGGTTAGGAAAAATTATATTTGTATAATGGCTCGAAGACTCACTGAAATAATGTATGGAATGTAATTTAACGTAATTTGGAATACCTCGACGAAATGCTCAGCTCATGGCAACGTCCGCTGTGTTTCCCATTTACGGATAAAGTCTGGTTCGATTCCGATGGTGATGGGGGGGGGGGGGGAGACCGTAACTGTCTTAGCTTATCTTTACCGTGAAGTAACAACGTAGCGAAGAAAAATATAAAAAAGGTGCTTTTGACTTACCAGTCTGATGAGCTGGTGATACGTCTTGGGACTCTGATGTTCCGGGCAGCGTGTTTTCAGATTCGATGCACGATTTGTTTTTATCAAATTTATTTTTAAAAAAACTTAATGATCGTCCGCTTTCGCCAACTATCTTTATCGATACACAAAACCCAAACTTCACAAATCATCTCTTTCTATACGTGAATCAACTTTACTCCATAGTTATAACTTCACAAAACGGCTCTTCTATGCCAAATCACTTGACACCATCAAAAAAAATACGTGTAACCTATAAGAAGCTAGCCAGTGCTGCTAGGGACACTCTTCTTTATCGATACCTACTATTCTCAATATCTTCTTAAACTACACAAATATCACATGTAGTTCACAATATTACTTTACATTATGAAAGCCCACAACATTCTAAAAACAAAAAACAAAAAATTCCGGTGCGGTACTCGCGACAACTAAAAAACAAAAAAAGACACGTTCATACTCGATGGCGAGTAAAATTCATCTAGATGCGCGATTGACCATGTCGTTGCAAGTGGCGCTGTGGTGTTTCAAGGGAGAACTAACTATCCTCTCCCGCCCGTCCTCAACATCGTGACAGTCGCTCCATCGTAGAATAAACACGAAGATAGAGGTGGGAATGGGGGCTGCGCAGAAAAATAAGTGTAGCCAACTTAAGCGCCTAAAAACACGAGACAGCGCTCACTTCATGCTGAGCGAGGTAGATGGCGCTAGTAGTCTTGCATTCCTGAGAAGGTCCGGTATCAATCAAAGGTTTTTGCATGGGCTTTCCCAATTAACGTTATGCGAATGCTGTAGGCCATGGCCGATTACATTTATTATTACTTAAAGTTCCGCCCCCCCCCCCTCTTTTTTCTCACGGTCACATTAAGTTTTCAGGAATTTTAACACTCTCAAAAGTGAACTTGTGTATAAGTACCTACTACTACACACGGTAATCATTCCATATCCCTAGATCCTGATTGCATGATCCCATATACATTGCTCCTATTGTACATGATGCTTGCTCTTGTAATTTAGTACGTCGAAAGATCATTGACATAGCAAAACTTCGAATATCACAATAGGCGCAAACATATTACGTCACGGATTATGTGAATTTTTTTCTTTCCTCTACATTTTGGGACCAAAATTCATTGTTATATCAAAAATATTATATCGTCCAGGATCTTTCAACGTACTAAATTAATACAACAAGCATCATGTATCATAGTATCAATGTATACGAGATCATGACATTAGGATCGAGAAATTAACTTGGATACGTGATACGCAACTTTTATATTAAAAATCACTATTTTAAGTGCCACAAGGAGCAAATAATTTGTTATATTCTTTCAATCATAAAAAAATTAAAATTATAATTTGTAAGTTACCATAGAAAGTATTCTTACCTTATAAATTAGAGATATCTCATCAGTTAAGTATCTATCCCAACCTATTATATTTTTTATATTTTAAAATTATATTTACATTTTTATTTTTTTATAAATTAAAAATTATATTTTTTGAAACAATATATTTTTTGAAACAATATATTTTTTGCATGTTTCTGCGGTTACTGCACTAATAACTTCGGTGTCGCCGATATGTTAAAACAAAAAGTTAATCTAAAAACCAAAATATGAGCGAGTCTTTCAGTAGTCGTCAGTAATGTGTAACCTAAATTCGGTAAGGAGATAATTCAAGTATTCTCATGTTGCAAATACACTTATAATACAAAACATGGGCCTCGGACATTAAATTTATCGTAGTGTTCTTCAAGATAAAGCCGAGCATGATAAATATACGCAAACTGTGTTTTCCACTACTTTTTCTAGACGTAAATAACATGTAGTTTCGCACCCACCACTGAAATTCGCTGCTGGAGCAGCTATGTTGGCATTTGAAACTTTTGATTGGCAGAATAAAATTTTAAACTATATGATGAAATGGCTCCGACAAAAGCCCAAACGACTTGGGGAAAAAAAACAAACCGCAGATTTGGACCTCATTTTCGACCAGAAATTTTATTAAAATACTGCCCATCTTGTTTAACTCCATTAAAAAGTTAATACAAGTTTCCTTATGCCATTGTGAATTTCGGTTCGCACCATCCGCCACAGATGGCAGCACTGTGGTTGTTACACAATTTCGTTCCTTGACTTAACGTTGCTGTATGACATGTACTTGAAAGACGTGAAATTTGTAATCTTTAATGTCCCCGCAACCTGCCTTGGTAGATTATTAAAATCTGAAAATGAGTGAAGAATTCGAACGTCACCTAGAGACGCAGAAGGCATCAACGTTGCAATAGCCATTGCCATGGAGACGACGAAAGCACCACTAAAGCAATTTCATTGAGGAATAGCGAAATTTCTATCTTTCACCTTCCCCTCCACCCCCCACCCCCCCTCGGTACACCAACCCACCATGGGAGCTTATTTTCGTAATAATCCTTTCTTAGCGGATGTCTATGTAGCAAAAGGAATATACGTGCCAAATTTCAAGTCTGTGTGTTTTATAGTACCGGAGAATTTGTGATAAGTGGATCAGTGAGTTTTATTTCTCTTTATACAAATACAAGATTCCTTGCCAAAATCAGGTCCAAAGCCGGGGTTTGTTGTGTTTACAATGCTTTTATTGGAACAATTTCATTATAATCTTTCGCTCTGCAAATCGAATAGTTTAATAGTCGACGTAGCCGCTCCGGCAGCGGATTCTAGCGGCGGTTGCGGAAACTACGTGTGATTCGCGACGAGAAAATTATTTTAAAACACAATTTTCGTACATTTATCACGCTCGGCATTATTTTTAAATAATCATACGTTGAATTGAATTTCATGTCCACGTTTCGTGTTGTAAGTGTATTTGCAAAAGTGAGAACACGCGAATTTACTCTCTGGCGAAGTTAGGTATGTTACACAAATCTGGCGAGTACTGAAAGTCTCGCAAACATATTTTTATTTTTCGTTTGGTGCACAGTCCGCTTACATTTATTTGCCAACGCGTTCACACGTCCCTGTGCGAAATGTCGGATCGCGTGGCAAACATACAGCAAAATGCGTAGACACGCTTCGCTGTTTGCGGTTCACCATGGGACGGTAAAATATTTTTTTTGTTGTAATTTTATCTGTTTGTTGAAACAAAACACACACATCCCCGTATATCTGTGTAGAACCACGGCATTGTTTTTCGTCCCCCAGACAGTTCATTAATTTCGCGGAAAGTATTTGTGTTCGACCGTACGTGGGCAAGGGTGAAAAATAAACTGAAAATGAATGTGGTAGCACGCAGCAGTCATCGGTCCTACGCCGGAAGTCAAGAGATTGTTTTTGAATTTTAGACCACCATCTTGGATTTGTGATGTCACGACTTCGCCATTTTGGATGGTCATGGCCTTTGATCTCGAAAATTTCCTTTTTTTTTTTACAAAAAATTCTCAAGATTAATCAGTTTACAGTTATTTCCGAATTTATTTTAAAACAACTCTTACAAAAAAAAATTAAAGATTTTTCGATTAGCACGAAAAATTATGAAACGATGTTAACTAATTGAGTTCACGCTTGGTAAGTGTAAACACAACAGATTTTTAAACCTCCGCTTGGTTTGTTCCAGCGTGCAAAGTTGAAGACTGTTTTACTTTTTCTATTTTGATGAATTCTGGATTGACAACAACTTATGAAGGTTTTTTTTAGAGATTCTTGAAACGGAGATGAACAATCTAACATCATGTCTTTGATATAGAACAATGCTGGCATACACGGAAAACAGAACATGCGCATATCTATAATGTTATCTTAAACAACACGTTTGAAGTACTAAAATTGCGGGGAAAAAAACTTTTAATTTGGTTATTGTTTAATCTTTTTTTGCTTGATAAAACTCTAACACTGACTGACCGACAGACAGACAACGCACAGCCTAAACCGGTGGAACTTAATTTTTGTTGGAGGAAATATTCCTTGACTACTTCAGGAGTCCACTAAGGAAGGATTTTTTGAAATTCCACCACTAAAGGGTTTAAATGGGAGGGTAAATTTCCTCAGATAGTGAGTGTAGCTTTCGAAGTGTATCTAGATCGCCGTCTCTTAGGCACACCGTGGGTGCTGAAAATTTTAGCTTAGTTCTTCATCGGATGAAGAAGCAAAAAGAACTGCTACTCACTACAAAGCAAAGGAAGACTAAATTTCTAGGGCGCATTATGAGAGGCGATAGATACCAGCCATTGCAAATCATCATTGAAGGGAAGGTACACAGGAAAAGGCCTGATGGTATATTATCTTTTAAAGATTTGAGTAATGGGAGTGCATGACTTGATGTAAGTTTTTGGACATACACCATTGCTAAGTACTTTTTCTGTATATATATTATATTAAAATAATATTTTTTATTTAGTACATGTTGATTTATTTTTAAAATAAAAAAGCTAAATTTAAGCTTTAATGAAATGAATTCTATATTTTAATAGATAAAATGAGGTCACTCAGGTTATTTTTGCTGCATTTTGTGTTTTGCCTTGCATTTCGATGTTATTCGGTGACATGACTTCAATTTCGCTGTTTATTTCGGTCTATCGTTATTCGCCATAAATTATAAATAAATAAATAAAAATATCTAAAAGACAAAAAACACAAATTAAGCAAAATTTGTGTTTTTTGTCTTTTGGATATTTATTTTTTTATTTTTTAGTTTTCTTCTACAGAAAAAGTGCTTAGCAATGGCGTATGTCCAAAAACTTACATCAAGTCCTGATGGTATTATAATGACAATGATGATAGTTCGTTTACCCCTCTTGGCTAAGTGCCTTACAGGGGCTCCTGTTTACTTACTTTATATTCTTATTCAATTAATTATATTATTGTCAAATTGGAAAAAAAATAAAGAAAAATCTTTAGTTTGTTAGTTGTTAGAATTTACTGTTTCCATTTGCCGTTTGCTAATGATTTGTTTGTTTGTTTTTTTGTTTTTTATTTTTGTTATTTCTTAAATTTTCGATTTCGTATCCGGGCTTGAAATGAGTGTTTCCACGTTAATTTAACATTAGACACATATTAAACAGTTACATCTATTTAATGTACTTAAAATTACTTATATCGTTCTAAAAAATTAATTTCTGGAACTACAGACAGAACTGTGTTTATTAAGAAATTTAACGCTAACATATCTAGACGCTAAGCTAATAAACAAAGGCTGACGCATGTCTCAAGGTACAGTGCCTGTGCTATGTCTTTACTCGCTAATGCTAGCAAGCATGACAAAAAGTATATTTATTTATATACCTTTATACCTAGCAGTGTGGTTACTAGAAAAAATTTGATGGTAACATAAATATAAAGTATTGATATATAAAAAATGGGATGAAACTGTATTTCCACAACAAATTATTATTTTTTATGTCAAAACACTCAAATGGTGAATGATATGCAAATTCGTCCTTCTTCAGGACACAGAATTTACGTTGTATATCAAAAGTCGCCAGATTTAAATAATTGAATTTACGAAAATTCTACAATAATCCCAAAATATTTTGAACTTTATAAAATTATAACCAAAATGATAAGGAAGCGCGATCTTAATGTTACTGACTGTACTAAATATTCATGTTGGTAAGAACGGCTCGGGTGGATTCAGGCAGCCATGTTAAAAAAAAAAAGATACGTTGGCCCGCCTCGGATCGGCCAGGAAGATGCGCGTGTATATCGCCGCGGGCGTGTTTGCCGAGGACTCGATCCTGGCCGGCCGGCCACAAGATGGCGGCTTGAGGAGTCGCATATACCACACCGGAGCAGGGCTGGAGGTCTCTTCAGCAGCCAATATTCTCCAACCCTTCCCCCCACCCCAACCACTTAGGAGCCAAAAAAATTTCACGTTTCTCCAGGAGTTTGGCGAGTCCTCAGCGGCTCTGCAACAGCCACCGACAGTTGCCTGCACAATTCGGGGAACCTGAGATTCACCAATCCCACACTTCGGGACACCTAGGATTCACTGACCCCACACTTGAGGGAAACCTAGGATTCACCGACCCCACTCTTCGGGAAACCTAGGATTCACTGACCCCACACTTGAGGGAAACCTAGGATTCACCGACCCCACTCTTCAGGAAAACTAGGATTCACTTACCCCACGCTTGGGGAAACCTAGGATTCACCGACCTCACACTTCGGGAAACCTAGGATTCACTGACCCCCCACTTGAGAGAAACCTAGGATTCGCCGACCCCACACTTCGGGAAACCTAGGATTCACTGACCCCTCACTTGGGGAAACCTAGGATTCACCGACCCCACACTTCGGGAAAGCTAGTAATTACCGACCCACACTTCGGGAAACCTAGGATTCACCGACCCCACACTTCGGGAAACCTAGGATTCACCGACCCCACACTTCGGGAAAGCTAGTAATTACCGACCCACACTTCGGGAAACCTAGGATTCATCGACCTCAAGCCAGACGCCTGAATAATACGCTTTTTGAATCTTTTTTTCTCCCTGTTTTAATCACTGAGTTAGGTATTGTTAGGATACGGCATGATGGCACGTAGTTGAAGTCACATTTTAACATCTAAAACGCCATATGGTTCCACCCAAAACATTCTAGAAATGGTGCTTGATAACATCTGATGGTTACTAAATATAAATTAGAATTTCCGTCGTTAAACAGTTACTTTCTTTTTTTTTTTTTTCTTAAGTCGTTTAAAACTGTTTCCACAATGCAAATACTACTATTCTGCCAATGTTTTGGGCGTCTGACCAAAATAGGGCAACAATCAGCTGAAGAAGAAAAGAAAGGCTTAACACTTTATGATGTAATCTTGCAGTCGTGGCCACCTCCTTGTTTTAATGGTGAAAGTTAGGTTAGGCAAGGTCTGTTACGCCTGCAAAACTCTAGCAAGTATTTGTTCTTTATTTTTCTACACCGGGATGATAGGTAATCGTTAGAGGCAATATTATATGGCGAATAACGATAGACCGAAATAAACAGCGACATTTTAGTCATTACACCGAATAACACCGAAATGCAAGGCAAAACACAAAATACAGCAAAAATAACCTGAGAGACCTCATTTTATCTATTAAAATATATAATCTATTTCATTAAAGCTTAAATTTAGTTTTTTATTTTAAAAATAAATCAACATGTACTAAATAAAAAAATATTATTTTAATATATTATATATACAAGTATTTTCTTCAAAGTAAAGAAAATAATAATAGCTGTCTATACATTCAATACCATACAGACATGGCTAGATGCCTGCAGAGAAACATCATATGAAAACGAATAAGTAAAATCAATGTGCACTTTCATTGTAAATTTATTTTTTTATTAATATTACAACTTTAAAATTAATAAGACAGTGACAAAAAGTAAGAATTAAATTTGAAAATAATTTGCATCACCTTTATTTTAGTTTTTGATGACGATAAAGACGATAACAACTATTTATAATGACGAAATTTGTTTTGGTTTTTATAACACCATAAAATCTTGAACCATAAAATCTTGGCTCTAGTAAATGTAACCAAAATGAAAGGTATGTTAAATTATTTTAGTGACATTTAAAATACTTTTTAATCGAGTAAATGTGTGCAAATTCAAATCAAATTGTGTTTATTATTATTATTTTTGTTAAATACGTCCGTGAAGTTGCACGAACGAGTGGTGAACTTCGGAGTTCGATGATTCATCAGGGATTAATTAATATTAGGTTTCCGTACACGTCAGGCTTGTTAAATGGACAACTTATATAAATATATATAAATATTTTTTTTATAAAGTGCGTGTTTATTTAGAGTGCTTGAAAATACCGCGGGTTTAGTCGCAGCTGCAAAAGATCTTTTTGCCTAAATGCAAAGTGTTCCAAATGGTTTGGAAATTGGAATTCTGAGTTTCGTATTTTGCAAGCTTCCAATTTAAACGATTTGGTCGTCACTTTTGTAGATATTGAACTGCTTGGTCCAAAACAAATGTTTAAAAAAAAAATATACGAAGTAACACAACCTGAATTTTATAAATAATTCCTGAAACGTGTTGTTCTATATTTTTATATAAAATAGCCTAATTGATAAACTAAATCATATCGTTGTATATATAAATATAATATTATATATTAGTAAAACATTCAATATCGTATAATGAATAGAAACATATTTTATGGAGAAAATATAAGTTTATTAAAACCAACAATTATCTTTTTCTATTTATCACTAATATGGCGATGGTATTTGGTAAATTGTAAGCTTCAAAGGTTTACAAAACGAAAAAAAAAATTAATAATAATTCGTCACAAAATCTGTCAGCAAAATTTGATTACGTGACTATTTTGAACCCCAAAAAAAAGTGCAAATTGTAACACGGTCCTGAATACACGTTCAAAATTGTGGGCATACATACCAAAATTCAAAAGGTCTTAGATCGCGGGAATACTTCTGTTTATCGGTTTAGTATTTGCCATACGCAAGGATTTACACTAGTTCCCTGTGGCGATGAATGCCAACTAGACAGCTCAGAGCCTTGCGCTTAAAGGCTATGACCGCGCTAGAAGCACCAGCGAGCGTCGCGCTTATCATCCCGCCTCACCGACACAGATAACGCCCCTGACGAGGCGGGAAGGGCGAAATCATGGAAGTTGTTCCGGCGCTACGCGGAACGGACGGGCAGGAAAAAAGCGCCGGGGAACAAAGTCTCCGGCGACGCGCGCGAATGGAAAATGGCGGAGGGCGAGAGATTGCTTAGCCTGGCCGCCGGAGCTGAGGGAGTGGCCGGGTCGTCTCCTCGAGGGAAGGAATAGCTGGGGAAATAAAGATTTATGAAGTTGGCACGACCCGTGCCGGGCTCTTTAGTCGCGTGACAGCAGGCGCCACCGTGTGCGCGCCCTCAAGACACCGGGACATTTGTTTCCCACCTCGCGAAGAATAACTCCTTTGTGTTGAACAAAAATATCTGTTGTGAATAGTCTCGTGTGAACATTTTGCGAGCGAAGATACCCTAAATATGATTTATTGCTACCGGGTTAAAATATATATATGTCTGGTCTTACTAAACTCACGTTGCTATTAAATACATTCTTGATATTAAAAATGCCAGTAGCCTGCGTACAGAATTTGCGTTCTTGTTAAATTTTCTGTGTAAAAATAATGTTTTTAATCTATGCAAAAAAAACATTAAACTTTGTTTTAATTTTAATTATTATGTCAATGTATTTAACTTTTACTATCACATACTCAAATATACAAATTTAATGTGTGAGTGCTGTATTTTATTTCCAGTAACAAAATACATTATTTTATTACACACGTTTTTTTTATTATTTGCATTGATTGTGTGGTTCGATAACTAAGTAAAGTATACACCTTGTTGGCTATTTTCAAAAGTGAACACTTACGACAGTTGGCATTATGATAAACGTTTACAAATTTCTGATATATAGGATTTACACAACGGTCCCCCTTGCAAGGATTGATTTGCAGTGACGACGGATAGAGCTCTGTACTACTTATATAGGAGGAAGTCAATAAAAAATGTACCACGAAGAGTATACATCAAATTGAAGGTAAAATAACTTAACTTTTCTTACAAATGTCCAATACGGCACACATCCAACCTAAAGTTCAAATCTTCCCACACTTTGGTTAACACGTCCGGAGTAATGGAAGCAACAGCCTCTTACATTCTGTGTCTCAACTGAGGCAAATCATTAGGTAGCGTAGAAACGATCTTTCATAAAGCCCCGAAGGAAAACATCGCATGGCGTTATGTCAGGTGAACGTGGAGGCCAGCGAAAAAGAGCTCTGTCGTCTCGACCATTACGACCAATCCTACGGTCAGAGACTTCGAACTTCAACCGCTCTCGTACAAAGAGATTCCAATGGGGAGGGCTCTTAAATTACGGATTCACTCTAAGCAAATTGCAAAACAGAAAACGCTTTACGTCAGGAGTCGACATTTAGCGTAGGTGGCACTGCAAGCGAGAAAACAACAAAGCAGTACTCGCGCATGCACTTACCTAAAACTGTTTGAGTTACTCTTTAATTGTGACCTTGAGCCAAAACTCTGCAACGCTTACAGTTGATAATGTTAAAATTTGGAAATGGAACATGCTGTATTTATGGACATACTGTATGTCAACATAAAATATCATTAATTTTTTTTTTTTCATTTTTGAAATGCGATAGAAATCTGTGGCATGACTACTGAAATTATTTGAATATGCCAGTTTTGAATATGTCCATAAAGTTTAGCTAACGTTTTCGATGAAGAACATGGAACGAATCAATGAATTTGGGTTAATATCTCACAGGCTTCGAAGTCACAGGCAATGGATGGTCGTTAAGGAAGTTTCGGCACCACCATCTTAAATCTTCCCATGTTTGTGTTATAGTTCTTATTTTGAACTGTTTATCATTTTTTTTTGGCATGTCAAGGCATAAATGATATATCCCAGACCTTTTATGCTTTCTTGCTACCACATCTTTACTTACAGGCTATAGTGTGGAAGCGCCGCGAGGAAATGACATATTATTTCACGCGGAAAACTACAAATATAGTGATAATCACCCCAGTTCACAAGTTTTGACGTCAACAAGTAGTCAAAGCTATGCCCTATGTCTTTTCAAACCAAAAAAAATGGTTGTCTGTAAAGTCGGTTGACGGACGATAGTTTAACGTGGCAACGTCATAACAAAACATAAATGAAATGATTGCATACTTTAATGAATAAAATTAAATCATTTTTATTGAATTATCACTATTGTGTATGGTTACAAAGGAGTGATATGAAATCTACAATGTAATTGATAAATTTACTTTTATTTGCACTCATTAATTCAAATATGTATGTTTATTATTTTAACGAACAGATTATTTTAACTATCACTTTTATACATGTTTGCTATTTAACTTCTTCCAATCTGTGTTATTCTGTTAAGGATAGGACGATGATAGTAAAAGGAGGAAACTAATTGGAGTGTTTCAAGTTTAATTAATGTGCCTCGAAAAAGTCAAATCGATGGTTGTTCCAATCGAGTGGAAGAGAGATAGATGCGGCGCAAGCGTACAATGAGCGTAACGGGACACATCGTAACGGGACAATTTTTCGTGCGTGCAGCCGGCGTTCATCGATTTATTAGACGTCACGTCAAAAATTGGTTCGGAAGCTTTATTGCGAGCGATATCAAAATATATTTAAATTGCAAGACGGCGAGGCCTAATACCGCTTAAGCGAAGCTATTGGATGTAGCAGCGATGGAATTCTTGATGTCAGACTGTATCAGGGCAACGTCAGCCACGTTTCTTGCATGCGAAAAAAAATTCGGAATCGATCTGTGATCAGACGATTCAGACAAATTTTATTTCATTCACAGAAGGGCGTAAATGTTTCCAAGTTTCTTACACTTTTTTTTACGACGTAAATACACGACAAAACTGTTCAAGGAAATAGGGAAAGGACTCGGTCATAGTTCACACGAAGAAACCATCCCAGCTTTTGCCTGGAATGATTGCGGGAAAACATTGTGAAACACAGGAACCCATATTTTAGGACTGTAATTACAGTCAGAGTCCCTAAATGCGAGTCCAGTGACTTACTTCGTAGTTTTTTATTTTAATTTTTTGCTTTTTGCTAACAATTAATTACCAAAGAACCAACCATCATTCACATTAATGGCTTAATGCTTACAGGTTGACATGCAATGTTGTTATGTGACAATTCATTGACTATGCAAAGTCAAACTTATGCCCTACCCGAGACTCGAACCCGGAACCCCTCGCACCAAAAGCAGGCTCGTGTCCGACTACACCCCGAAGGTCAGCCACTGCATTACCTCCTTCAATGATTCTCAATAAAATACGTTTGTAATTCAATGATTTTTTTTTTAATTTTAGGCAGAAATAAGGTGAAGTTAATTTTTTTTTCTGGAGTAACCAGGAGGTTTCTGCTTTTTTTTTTTTCGTGGCGTGACGTGAACCAACCTGCGCGTTTCGTCCGTCTCCACTGCTCGCTTCCTTTCCCCGCCTTCTTCGCCATTTACCGCCCTGCTATTCTCCTTCGCTGCGATCCTCTACTCTGCCATTCAGCGGCACTTACATCGCGCCTCTTTTCCTTTCCTTCTCTCTCCCTTAGTCGGAATGAAAAAAAAAAATATTAAAAAATAAAAAAAAAAGCTGGAAGACGAATCTTCGCCGTCAGCCGTCCGCGGGTGCGGGTCTCAAGGAGAGAACCGGCAAACGCGAGACATTCATTTCGCTTCCTTCTCCGGCTTACGTCCTGTGTCGGCGCCCCAGGTGCAAGACGCCGAGGTCACGGAAACTTCAGTCATGCCCCTGTCACGTCCCCCCCCCCCTCCCCGCTCCCTACTGGTCAAAGCCGCGGCGGCGGCCACAAAGCTCCCCCGCGCTAAGAACACGTCGTGCAACAGAAAGCAGTCCTTTTCCCCGTCCTATACCACTACCTCCCCTTCATCACGTCGGCTCGCGGTGGTAGGTGTGTGGGGGTAAAAAAAAAAAAAAATTAACAGGCATTAACATAAAAAGCCCACCACAAAGCATCACCACAAGCTCCCTTTGTTCGCTAACACGCGTAAAAAAAATTTTTTTTTTTCACAATATCGTGGTTTTTGCAGATAGCCGGGCCTGACTTCACGCCACAATGCCGGCACGCACAAAGGCGAGGCGCGAGTCTGCGGCAGGAGTGTTGCGGACCTGAGCCTTTTCTGCGGAATAATTGAAACTGTAATTCTCCCCTTGTATTTTATTTTTTTTTCTTGAGGGAGGATACGTGACTTTGTGCTGGATACATTTACTTTTTTTTTTCACTTACCTACTATTCGAGATCATCGTAGTTCCAGAGAAACCTGAGGAAAGGATACCCCAAGACATGTGGTAAGTAACAGGGAAAAGGACAATAATTGCCTGGGATACCTTCGGGAAACACGGGAAATTGAACTCAGGATGGTCAGATCGTATTAAGAAACTCAGGTCGCTCTGAAATACGTGCCTCAGAGAGCGTTCAAAAGTTTGAGTGAGAAAAATATTTTTTTTCTCCTCATAGGATCACTCGAAAACTGTTAGTAATATTTTTTCTCGTACACGTAAAAAACATTTCTTGAAAAAAAATTAAGTGTAAACATTGCCCATGATTTTTAACAGTATGCAGAATAAGTATTTGAAAATAAAACCCTAGAAGATTGGGCCACATTTACTTAAAGAAAACCTTCCGAGAAACGATTATTGTACCAGCGATGAATTTTGTTGATTTTGTGAAAAACTACTGGTATGTTAAACGTGAGTGTCTACCTAGCCAAGGTTTTTTTTAAAGGTAGATTTAAATGAAATACTACCTTTTGCAGCCGTTACCATGGTGCGACTTTCGGAAATTTTTTATATAACTTTTCATTTCATGGTCCATAGATCCCAAAACCATCGTTAACTAAAAAGGTTATTTATTAATATATTTATATATAACTTTTTGTGGACACGATAACTGTCGCATTTTTTCGCAAATCACTTCCAAACTGATAATAAAATCAAGTAGTGGAAAATCTCGGTCGAGTTAGTTAATGGGCAATATCCGACAGAAAAAAAAATGGAAGATTTTTGAAATACCAAAAAATTTCTCTATATCTCCCATAATATGGAAAATATTACATCCGTATCTCATAGGAGTAATACAAAAAGTCCCTCACTAAGGGGGGGGGGGGGGGGGGAACTGCCTGCACTTGCAAAAGCGTGACTGTGAAATGTATTTGATGTAAAAGCTATGTCTTATTGAAAACGTATTGTATATTTTTAAGTTTTCTTCTTATTGCATGCAAATAGGCCAAAATATTGGCAGTGTACAGCATACGGGCACCGCATCCACAAATGACGTTTCGGTTAACCCCGCACGTGCAAAATTCTCTGGCCACAATCCCCCCCCCCCTGTAAATTTCCGCGGGCCTCACTTGCGAATCCTAAAGATTTGCGCCCCTGAAGCACCCCATTACTAATTTTAAGTTCATTATTGTTATTAAGTTCATATATTCATTTTCGTAATGACTATATCCTAGAATTTTCGTATTAACTATATCCTAAAATTAGCGATAGAAATTATATTACAAATCATATTGTTTTTACTGATTGAAAATTTAAGACAAATGGTATCAAGCACTCCACGTTTTTAGTTACACAGAGTAGTGGTGCATTATTTGGATGTCGGACATAAAACTAATTTTTTTTTTATTTCATTCAGGGATAAAAGCGGGATTTGTATTTTTTTTTACTGTAAGTTTATTTTAATAATGCATCAGTATGAATCGACTGCAAGACCAACTTGATTAACATAACAACATTGTACGTACTAATTTACACCTATGAAGATGTGGATGCGTATGCCAAACGTTTGGCGGAACCTGAACCACCTTAAATACATTTTTTATAAACGTGTACCCTTTGGAATAATACGAGTGTTTTGGAATTGGTCCGCAAAATGACGACATGTAAACATTTATTCTACAATATTCATATCCGTTTCGTTTACATATCTCGTTATAATTTTAGTTTTGTTACTATTATTTTTTTCTAAATTGAATATTAAAAAATAAGCTAAACATTTATTCCCTACAATTGAGATCTAGCTTGGTCTATTTATCTCCACCCGAAATATGTATATGCCTACCGTAAATTTGAAAGAAATCGTTACAGCTGTTTTCTAGAATGCCAGAAGAGCTTTTTAGTAAACCCATAATTTCTCGTTTAGTAGTATAATTTTTTTAGCATGATAGTGCCAATTATAAGCAAATCCAATCTCTCTCTCACTTCCAAAAAAATTGCCTGTATATAGCAATCCTTTAGGTCACACCGCCATCAAGCTCGGTTTCACACTATATGTTGTTTCTTTTTTTCTCTCGTTATTGATATGGGTTAAGGGTTATTTCTGTAAATTCAATGCTATATGAGGCTTGCATTTGTTTATCTGTAACAAAACATTACAAACGAAAAGCGTTGTCAGTTCCAGCAACTCTCTACAGATATCACTAGAGGACCCGGACCGGTTGTAGTGTTGCTGTTCCAGGAGCGGAAAAAATAAAGTACAGTGTTATCCGGGGAGTTTTTGAGATAGTTACAGTTTGTTGTGCGTCGTTTATTTGGTAAATGATACCATGCGTGTGAAAAGTCGCGCAGTGTTGGTAATCGTTTATCACTTGTGCAACTTGTTAACACATATTTATAGGACTTGTCCGCCCGCTTGGTCTAGTGGCTAGCGTGTCTGGCCGGTGAGCCAAGGGGCTGGGGTTCGATTCCTAGCCCGGAGAGGAGATGTATCTCAAATCTTTCTCCCTGGGTTCAGGACTCCACGTCTCTCTCTCACACACACACACCTTCATTCCGCGGAAGGCATAGGTAAACCATCGCAGAATCACCCTGCCTCGGCAGGCACTTGGACGTCACAGCTGTCTCCACCGCGGCGTGGCCTCTGCTCGGGGACGCACCACAACGCCGAAATACACTAACGCCGAAATACACTAACGCCGAAAAATGTCATTGCAGGACTGCCACAAATGTTAGGTTAGGTTACACTAGGTTAGGTTATACTAGGTTAGGTTAGGCTAGGCTAGGATAGGCTAGGTTAAGTTAGGTTAGGTTGTATTACGCTAGGTTAGGTTAGGTTAGGTAAGGTTAGGTTTGATCGTGGTATTTCGGCGTTGAGGTAGGTAACATTTAAGAAACACACACAAATTCGTTCAGTTGTTATTTCGGCGTTGTGGTACACAGCAGTTTTCTATAGCTGTCGGCGTTGTGGTCGATTTTGACATTCGGCGTTATGGTTATTTCGGCGTTGTGGTAACGGACCTCCTCTGCTCGCGTCACCCAGTAAAAGAGTGAACATACGTTCAAAATATTTTGTGGTGGAAGGACGAACGCACGAGAGGCAAATAGCGTTAAAATTCCCAGAAATAGTCCTTGAATAACAGGAATAAGGAGGAACTTGAATTTTTAAAAGAAAAATGTGATAGTGAAGTGCTTCTAGCTCAGCGTCGACCTCCAATCCCGCAAGCAAGTGGACTGTCGCGGTGTCTTCTCGTCGTGCAGAAGGGAAACTAATGACATTTTTTAGCGGGTAACTAACATTATATATGGCGAGGAAATGAAGATGAAGATGTATTCCGAGTGCTTTTTAAGAATCTGTTCCCGGTGCATTCTGGAAAAACAGAACTGCCCATCCGTCCTCGGGCGTATTGCTTAACGCTTTTTTTTTCCCGTGGACACAAAGACACCACGCTCGGGTGTGTGTTCGAGAGGCGTTTGAGTCGCGTGGTTTCACCCAGGGCCCCCACATGGCCGGTGCTACCGTTGCTATGGCAACGGGGCCCATGGGCCAAGGGGGCCTGCGAAGGAAAGAAGAAAAACTTAAAACAAAAAAGTAGACAATTTTAAATAAATCATAGAAAACAAACAGTAAGGCCTAAATTTAGTTACCGATGAAATATTACGCCAGAGTAATATTATTCGGAATATGCTGTGCGTACAGAACGTGTCTGAATCTACATCTGTGAGTAACAAAACCACCACCAATTGACGTGACACCATGTTGACAGTGCAGAACACTTACACTCATTTATTTGCCATTATTTAAAATCAATTTACGTTGACAATCGAAATACTGACTTAAAACTAGTTTTTATGTGTTTTAAAAATAATTGTGAAAAGGTTAAAAAAAAAAAATTATAACTAAAACAATATACATAAAGGGAAAACATTTTTTTTTATCAATGTTAGAAAAAAAAGGGGGGGGGGGGCATCATGACTTCTAGCAACGGGGCCCACAGAATGATGTGGGGGGTCTGGTTTCACCTGAAGCTTCGCGCGCCGTTTGAGTGCGGCCAGGTTGACGAGGGGTATGGGGGGGTGGAAGACACAGGCCTCTGTGGGGGGGGGGGGGGGGATGACTCACGTAAACAACTCGTCCAGGAGCTCGGTCGCGGATGCTTCCGGGAGGGGGGGGGGGGGCGCTCGAGCGAGTGGGCGGACGCGTCCTAGAACCGCGGCAGCTGCAGCCGTCAGCTCCCGAGGACCTTAATTAGCCGGCGCCGTAGCGTCGTCGGACTAGTTGCGGCGGGGGGGGGCGGGGGGGGGGGGAAGCGACGAGACGAGACGAGCGCCCGCGAGTTAATTTAATCGCTCCCGCCTCGAGTGACGTCTGGGAAAGCTGTTGGCTGCCGGGGACAGTCGGTCCTTCCTCGCGGTGCTAAAGTCTGCCGCGCGTAATTCGATTGGCAGTTCTCATCAATGACGGACGTTAAGTACGGCGAAAAGGGGGGGGAATGGGAGTTAGGTTGAGAAAATATCCCCACCCCCCACTACCCAAATATTTTCCGTTCTTCCGTGAAGGCACTGATTTTATGATGCAAGACTCAAGACGGCCCGTGCCAGAATTTTTAATTATTTTTTTATTGTTTTTTTTTTTTGACGATATATTTATGTTTTCTTAAATTTCTGAAATTTTGTCAAACTTTTCTTTCATCAAGAGTTGTTTCTCGACGCGAATCACACGTAGTTTCCGCACCCGCCACTAGAATTCGCTGCCGGAGCAGCTACGTCGACTATCGAATCATTCGATTTCTACAGCGAAAATTTTAAAATATATAATGAAATGGTTCCGATAAAAACGAAAAAAAAAATTTGTTTTGAAAAAAATACTGAACCCCGGCTTTAGACCTTGTTTTCGACAAGGTATTTTATTTAAACAATGCTTTTTTTTTTGTTATAATTCACTAAACAGTTAATAAAAAAACGTTTCCCTTTTATTCTTTATGAACTTTGGTTTGCGACATCCGCCACAGACGGCAGCACCGTTGTTACACATTTCCGTTCCATGCGACTTCGGTTTCCATTCACGAAATTACTACTACCAAAAACCGTATACCGAGAGCTGAGATGTGCCTCCGGAGCGGTGCCTGCGAAGTGTTAACACCTCGGCGCGGACGAATCCCGTCGGCAAAGAGTGTCTGGAAGTGAGGAATGGCAACGCCGCCATCCAGTTCGTCCTCGCACAAAGCGAACCGACGACGCACGGCCGCGCTTGGTCGGGACAGCTGACATCCCTCCCCCCCCCCCCTTTCTCCTTCATTCCCCCACCAAACCACACGCGGGTCGGAAACTGTCCCGAGCATCTGAAAGTCAACCCTCCCTACCCCACACTCTCTCCTTGACTGCTCTGTTAATTTCCCCTGGGGTGTGGCCTGGCTCTTTGCATCGGGGAAGGTTGGCGGCAGTGGCATGGCTGGGGAAGAAGCCAAGTGGGGAAAAGAGAAGGAACGCTACCCCCCCTCCAACCCAAAACCCCCTCGCCAAGCACACCTCCATCCCCTTCCCTCTGCAGTCACGTGCAAATCGCTCATAAAGAATGCATAAACCAGAGAGCTGCCGAGAGAGATTTTCCGGACCCAGCTGTCCCACCCCCCTCTCCCACACTCCCACACCCTCCGCCCGCCGCAGGGTCCAGGCTGATCAACCGTGTTTCGTGAAACATGCACCGCGGTGTTAGTTAATTTGTGTGCGCGGTCAGGCGAGGTTGGCACACCTGCGAAACTCAATTTGAGCCCGGCTTCTTCCTTTCGATTTTGTAAGTCCTGGTGATCGTCCTGGTGAAGGGTTGTATTGGTTCGATTAGCCACATTAATACCGTTATATATATATATATATATATATATATATATATATATATATATATATATAAGTTTCAGTAATACATATAAATTATTATTGTCGTTTTTAACAAAATGTATTTCGATAAATAAAAGTTAATACATATAAAATATTAAATGTTATTTTATTGTAATGTAATACATATCACTTACAAAAATAAATAAATAATTACAAAAAAAATTTACGGTATTATATTTAATCCGAATTCATTTTATCAGTAACTTTAAACAGTGCACCTTTTATCATTTGTTTCATTTTGGAGCTGAAATTAGTTTTAAATAGTTATATAACTCATCAAATGAATAATCCTATGATTATATTCTTATCGTCAAAGAGTAATAATTGTTTTTAGCGTTTTGAAAAAAAGTTTAAAAAAGGTTTGCTCAAAATTGCAAAAGCTATTAAACAGCTTAGATGCAAAGAAATAAATTGGTATTAGACTCAGAAAAATATTTCGTACAAGCACTTGCTATCCCTTGCATCACCTTAAATATTTTTAGTTTTTACAGAATTTCCGAATTTTAGTGTTTTCAAGCCGAATAACATGATTGACTCTTTCCAACATATGCAAATTTAACCATTTCTCGGTCCATTATAAGTACCAACAAGAGCATTAATACACATACCATCACGTCTAAGCTTTCCTCTCGAGATAAAAGGCTCCATCCGTTGGTATTGGTCGCCCACGAGAAACAAATTCCACTTAATTTGCTTCGTCTGCACCTATCCCGTTGGTAGCCAGTTGGTTGCCGCTGTAACGCCCTTAATAGGAGACCTCGCAACCGACTGCATGGTCTTTGAAACACGCAGTGATTCCATAGAGATTCGAAACTTTTCCCGGATACACATTAAGTGCCAGGAAAACTTTCCATCGACGCAGAGCTTAAAATGAGAGGGACTCATTACCAGGGAGTTTATTCTAAGTTCATATTTACGGTCAAATGTGTTGTTAATTATCAACTATCGCTCATTCTCAGCAGTTAAATTTTCGTAGTATTTCGGTGATGTAATTTTTACGACTATAATTCAAATACAAGGTTTTTAAACGGAAGGATACATAACGTTTCCACTGTGAAGTTAAGCTAACCCTCGAATACATGTGTGTTTGCGTGTTCGCGGCTTCAACAGACATGCCTGCCGTCTGCAACTATCGAATAGAGACATCGGGAACTCCGCTTTTGGTTCTGAGCACTTGCGTTCTCACGTCATTGGCCTTGGATTGAAAGCACGACGTTCCATTCAACGGTCCATCCTCTCGACTAGCGATGTTCCCTAGCGGTGGCCGCAGTGTTACAGGAACGAGTGGAGGCAACAAGGTGGTTCTGTACCAGGCAAGAGCAACGTGCTGCAAGTAGACGTATTTTGGTGGTTCCGGGTCAACACAATACCACACAATGCAAGTAGATTTTTTCAAGGTGGTTCTGTGTATTCCAAAGTCACGCACTACAAGTGAAAGATTCTTAGTGGCTCTGGGTCAGTCAAGGGTCATGCACTGCAAGTAGATGATTCAAGGTGGTTCTGGAACAGGCCAAAATGCCACGCGCTTTAAGTAGAAGTTTCAACGTGGTTCTGTATCAGGCGAGGGCAGCGCGCTGCAAGTAGAAAATTCTAGGTGGTTCTGGAACAGGCCAAAATACCACGCGCTTTAAGTAGAAGTTTCAACGTGGTTCTTTATCAGGCGAGGGCAGCGCGCTGCAATTAGAAGATTTAAGGTGGTTCTGGAACAGGCCAAAGGCCACGCGCTTTAAGTAGAAGTATCCACGTGGTTCTGAATCAGGCGTAAACAGCGCGCTGCAAGTAGAAGTTTCAACGTGGTTCTGTATCAGGCGAGGGCAGCGCGCTGCAGGTAGAAGATTTAAGGTGGTTCTGGAACAGGCCAACATGCCACGCGCTTTAAGTAGAAGTATCCACGTGGTTCTGTATCAGGTGAGGGCAGCGCGCTGCAAGTACATATATGTTTCAGGGTGATTCTGTGTCATGCGAGGACAGCGCTCAGGCAGAGCAGCGACGTGAAGAGCGACGCGGCTGACAGGTGGCCGGCCATGGAGGAGTCGAACTCGGCAATGGCGTCGGCGATCCAGTCGCGGAAGTGCGCCACCTCCGTGTACACGCCGGGGTAGTTCTCCTCGGCACAGCCGTATCCCCACGACACCACGCCGGTCAGCAGACCTCCGCACACCAGCGGGCCTCCCGAGTCGCCCTAACAACAGAACAGCATTTGTGATGACTGCCGCCTGTGAGCACACGCATCGCGATACGAGTCATGTAAAACAACACAGGCAGTAAAGACTATCACAGAAAGATGTTACGTGTGTACGAACATAGCCTTTTTTCCCATTAAACGCCAAATATTAATGAAGTTGTAACACTAAGTGAGTTGAGTTGAAACAGTTGATTATGAGCACATATTTTGTATGGTATCGCATCGCATAAGTGCGACGTGTGTATCAGTTGGTGGTATTATGCGAAGGTAAAAGGTAATTTAACTATAATAAGTATAAAAGAGTACAATTTTAGGGGGCAATGATTTTATTTTAAAAATAGTTGAGTGTTTAACGAAGCCAAACTTATCAAAATTTTAGTTAAACTTAAACAATAATTGAGGTTATTAACTTTCACTGTAACATTTTTTGTTCATTTATGATTTTGCGTTTTCTTTGGCAATGCCCATGTGTAGCAACAATGACGACATAAAATATTCTACTGCATCTTAAATTTAAACTATCACGAAACAAATCATACACAGCTTAAAGTGTTCGATACAAGAAAGTAAAATATTAAAAATAATTGCATAATACATTAATCAGTGAAAGAAAATAGTCATAATTTAGTGACAAATTAGTTTATTCAACAAACACATTAACTTTTCAGATATCATATAACGAAACACTCTTCGCATGATAGTTCGTAATAGTGGAATGCGGTGGTTTTTCCGCAGTGTGTGAATATCCCCGCAAGTATTCACGAGTGTTCATATACTCACTACAATTTGAAAAATGCATTGTCAAAAAACTGTATAATTTTTCAATACATGTATGAGGCAGCATAGTCCCCACTGATGTTAGTTTTATTTTAGACGCATATGTGTTGGTGTGTTTTTACTCTTGTTTTTAAGTAAAGACGCACAAACACATTTTTATGTGTAAAATTATACAGTAATTGCTATAGTTTGGTAAATATGCCATAGATATAGGTGATATTTTTTATCTGTGTTGTATAAATTTACAAATGCGTGATTGTGTAAATTTACCACAACTATCAGTTGATTTTACTTCATCATTTTTAAATTTAAAATAACACTAAACATGTTATTATGCACTACTTCCACAAATATTTTAACTTTTTATAGATTATAGTTGTTACTATTATATGTGTATTTTAGTTTTAATTTAATTATATGTACTTCTAATGATAAGGTATTAACTCACTATGTTCTAAGCGACCTAACGGAGGATCGAACCAGCAACCTTTGGATTATAAGGCATTCGTCTGTACATCAAGACCATCAAGCACAATACTAACTACGTAGGAATCGGAATACGATCTGAAGTACCTAATGAAAATTAAATGGGTGTTCATCACCACAAATAGTACAATATATTGTATTTTTATAGTTGCTTGGTCATTGTAAATTGACTGTGACAAAATTGTGTGCACTTTCACAATGACTTAAGCGTATATATACAACTACAATGAGCTGACAAAAAATTAGGAAGTTGATTGATTCAACATCCAAAGTTTTAAAACTTGGTACTTTTTGCGTACTCTTCAACTTGCGATGTATTAAAACTTAAATGATTGCAAATAAGTCTTTTTTTTCTACCATCTAAGTTGCATCAAAAAATATTTTAAACAGTGTGAATTAATATGTAGTGGCGATGTGAGGTGTTGAGGGGAAAGGTTTTTTTTTTTTTACGTCTGGTTGTTTTGAAATAAAATGGGGAAAGCTGAGTTCTCGCCCCGTTTGGAAACTAGACTAGTTAGGTGTCCCTGTGCGCCCTGAGAGCTCTCAATAATCAGAATCAAAAAACAAAGCAAGGCAACCCGTCTCGGTGCATCAGGGCGGCAGACGCCATCCGACGTCGCGCGTCCGGCGGACATTGATCGCGAGCGTGACGTCAGAGACGAAGACGACAGAAGCAGCTGGCGTTCGGGATCCGTTCCCCCTCTCCCTCCCCCCCCCCCCCCACTCGTCAAGGTGTCACGAGCCGGCACCCACGTGCGCGCTGAGGAGACAGCGGCGGGACTCGAATTATAACTGCGTGGGCCTGCCGTTCTATAACCTCGCGAATCGATCGCGCCGACCGATCCTGTAGCTTTGAAAAGAAGAAAAAAAGAAAAGCATAGCCTACAGAGTTTTGCGGCATTCATTTGTGTTTGAAGACAGAGCTACGCTGTATTTAATTGGTTTTTTTTTTCTTCTTTCCCCTTGAATTCTCATGAACATTTCGATAATACCATCCAACAGTACACCTCTGTCGATGAGCTTACTATGGTTCTTTCCTTACAAAAAATGGTAGCTATTTTTTATATATATGTAAACAATAAACCAAATATAATAATTTAAAAAAATTTAAAAAAAAGAAATTTATGGCTGGATAAATTAATTGAAGATGGAATTTATTCAATATTTAATTGTGTTTTTTTATCTCTAGCTGGCTGTTGGTGTAAATAATTTTGTCTTTCAATCATAATTTATCTTATTTTATATATTTTAAAAACAATTAATTGCACTTTTTTTGGCATTTAAAAGTTTACATAATGATATATATATTTTATAAATTAAGCTGCGTGTACATAAACTATACTATTATCTCTCTCGCACACACACAAGCATTATTTTGTGTAATATTTATTTAATGTAAAACATAGTTTAAAATTATAATAATTATAATTTAAAAAATTAAAAAATCTTATCTGTGCTCAGCGGAATCACTACCGACTACGAAAATTATAATTTAATCACTCAACTGGTGTAGTTTTTAGGTAACTGTAGCTATCCACCCATTCTTTTTACCACCCATTTTTTCATTAATTTCTCCATGAATCATTATTACTCCCGACTCAGAGGAAATTCCTTCGCTTACGAAGTCTAGTCTCCGGTGCCTTCAAAAAAAATTTTTTTTTCCTCCTTTGAAACTTCGCGTATATAAAGAATGATGGATTGAGAAAGTATTGTAGGATAGTATAAGCACGTCTAAAGGAACATGATTATTAATTATATAAATGTTTATGCAAGCGCTGTGTGGACATACAATAAACAAACTTAAAATTATTAAGAAATAAATTTCACAAGTAAAAAAACCCAACATTTTTCAACAAACATATTTTTTGGTATTAGGTGCTTGTGAAAAATTATGTCAGTAAGGTAGGATTCGTGGTATCGTGCAGATGGCGATTTACGAGAGCCAACAGCGCCCATTTCAAAGAGGATTTGATAACAAATCTTGATACAGCCAACATTTTCTTATAGTAAATTCTGGCGATTCTTGGAATTTACGATTATGGAGACTACCATTAGTATACATTTTTCACTATCTATAAATATATTTTTCCTTAAATTATCTTTATTCGGGCAGTTTCTTAAAACGGCCACAGAGATTTCAGAAGTGTGAAGCAACGCTCAGACGAAAAGAAGAGTTAAGTATTTTAAACTTAGACGTCCAGGATTGACGTCTTAAAACATAAGGAAAAGTAAATATTTAAATTAGTTTACGATTAAAGGGAAGTCGGCCATAGTACACATATGATTATTAATTGAAGGCAGATCGAAATATAAATCCATGCTAAGAAATTGTTTTTTTACGTTAATACCTATCAAACATTAGCCTCCCTTTGAGAACGGGTTACAGATTGGCAGACTTTCTGAGACAAATAGGACCATTAAAATCATCATTACATTTGAAAATTAATTTTAATTGAGTTTGAAACTTACCTTTTTTTCCTGATATTACTTGCAGTACGAATGACCACAGTCATAAAACATAAAATTAACTGTTATTAGCAATAGCATTTGCCATCAAATTAAGAGTTATATTATTCCAGCTTGTAGCATTGGAATTAATATTATTAAATTTTATGACCCAATATTACAAAAATTTAGATAAATATTTCAAAATTAAAATAATAGTTAAATTGAATATGCTCAAGCGAATATATCCTATACTATTCAGCCCATCACTAATTTCAGGCATGAACTATGACTTCATAAAAAGGATTTCTACAATAATATGTCTATACAGGATGAGGAAAGTCACGAAGGTGTTATGACTGTGAATAACTCTTTAGTGTACCATTAGTTTCCATTGATTATCCCAATTGTATTCCTCAGACAATTGTAAATAATATCCTATCCTTGTTCTTTTAAATCTGGGCAAAATCAATGTAAATTAATGATAAATTATATACTTATTCAAAGTTAGAAACCCTTATTGACATTTGGCCCACCCGTGTGTGTGGTTGCGGCTTGATAACTGCTGATAACAAGATAACGTCATTGTCGCTCACCTGGTAATTTTTTTGTCTCATCCAACACGTGTGGTTGCGGCTTGAGAACTGCTGATAACAAGATGGCGTCTCGTCGCTCACCTGGTAAGCTTCCTGGCTCACACAACACGTGTAGTTGCGGCTTGAGAACTGCTGATAACAAGATAACGTCTTCGTCGCTCACCTGGTAAGCTTCCTGGCTCACACAACACGTGTAGTTGCGGCTTGAGAACTGCTGATAACAAAATAACGTCCTAGTCGCTCACCTGGTAAGCTTCCAGGCCCTTCCTGTAGGTGTGGTTGCGGCTTGAGAACTGCTGATAACAATATGGCGCCCTCGTCGCTCATCCGGTAGGATTCCTGGCTCACACAACAAGTGTGGTTGCGGCTTGAGAACTGCTGATAGCAAGATAACGTCCTCGTCGCTCACCTAGTAAGCTTCCTGTGTCACCCAACACGTGTGGTGGCGGCTTGAGAACTGCTAGTAACAAGATAACGTCCTTGTCGCTCACCTAGTAAGCTTCCTGGCTCACACAACACGTGTGGTTGCGGCTTGAGAACGGCTGATAACAAGATAACGTCCTCGTCGCTCACCTGATAAGCTTCCTGGCTCACACAACACGTGTGGTTGCGGCTTGAGAACTGCTGATAACAAAATAACGTTCTCGTCGCTCAACCTGGTAAGCTTCCTGGCTCACCCAACACGTGTGGTTGCGGCTTGAGAACTGCTGATAACAAGATGGCGTCCTCGTCGCTCACCTGGTAAGCTTCCTGGCTCACCCAACACGTGTGGTTTGCGGCTTGAGAACTGCTGATAACAAGATGGTGTCCTCGTCGCTCACCTGGTAAGCTTCCTGGCTCACCCAACACGTGTGGTTTGCGGCTTGGGAACTGCTGATAACAAGATGGCGTCCTCGTCGCTCACCTGGCACGCGTCTTTGCCCCCCTCCCTGAAGCCGGCGCACACCATGCCGGGCAGGATCATGGCGCTGTAGAGCCCGCATGACGTCACCGGCACCTCCACGTACCGCAGCTCAGGAGACACGCTGTTGCTGACCTGCCGACATGTTAACTATAGATGTTACACATCTACACAAACACATACACACATTGTGAGCAGGTGGATTCAAAACCACGTGAGCGAGTAGGCCTATGTCAGTGATCACCAGTGATGTGTAAACATCTAACATCGCTAACGAGCAAATTCGTGTGATCTTATCTAGCAAATACACTTCTAACACGAGACTCGGACAAGAATCTTAAAATATCATTCTAATAATGCCGAGCGTGATAAATACACGCAACCGTGTTCTTAATTATATTTCTGGACGCGAATTTCTTGCAGGAGCAGCTACGACGACTATTGAATCGTTTTATTACCCGACCGAAATGTTAAACTATATAGGTAGGCCTAATAAAACCGTTACTATAAAAGCAAAAAAAGTACTAAACCTCATCTTTGGGCCTGATATTCAACAAGTACATTTCTTAAAATACCACCCATGTTGTTTAAATTCATTAAACAGTTGAAGTTTACCATTATTTTTTGTGAACTTTGATTAGCGTATCGGCAGTGGTGTGTCTGTTACATCTTTCCGTTCCATTACTTCTGTCGCAATCACGAAATTAATGCCACCAAATGCAGTATATTGAGAGATAATATTGTATACACACATATACACACACGCACACACACATATATGTATATTGTTTTCGAATGTTATATATATATATATATATATATATATATATCTGACATTCTAAAACAACAAAGTATAAATATAATGGGTTGCAGGGAATGCCAAAACAAGCAACATGTGTCCAGATACGAAACTCTGCAAAGCCACGGATGCAAACAGTAGCGCGCAAATTTAAATTTCCCGCGCATCATGCGGCCCTCCAATGGCCGAGAGTGACGCGCAGTGACGTTCAGGCACTCCGCAGGAAGCAGGCGGCGAGCCGGGCGCAGACTTCCAGAGTCGGTCAAACGCTCCAGCAACCAGCAGTCTTGTGCACAGCACAGAGGATGGTTTTTTGTGACACGGCAGCGTATGTTTTGGCTTTGGGCGACTAGCGCAGTGTTACTGTCAGGCTGGTATTCCCCGACACAAAAGAAAGGGTTTAGGCGTTGAATATGCTACTCCTGTACCCAAGTTCACGGCCAAAATCTATTATTTACTACAAGTCTTTTGTTTTTAACCATTATAGTTTACATTTATTAAGCCTGTGTTCCTAACAGCACTATTTTAAAAAACGTAATTTTTTTATACAAAAATTAGACTCATTTTGTTATTTCATTTCGTCTTTCTTTGGTATCTATCAAAAATAGAAAAATTTTAAAATAAAAAAAAAGAATAACGAATCACAATGTTGGTTTAAAATTATTTTAAGTAAAACGTTTGCGAAAGAGCAAAAAAAGCCCTAAAAATGAAATCGTCGACTTGCTGTGTGAAATCTCGTGTATGAGAAAGCAATTTTTTTTAATGCAGAAATTTGAAAAATAATTCGAGGGGGCACCCGGGTTTGAACCGGGGACCTCTCGATCTGCAGTCGAATGCTCTACCACTGAGCTATACCCCCTTGTGAGTAAATGTCATGATGTGGTGTCTCTTATGATGCAGTAAAGCGTGGGAAAACCCGTTCAGAGAATGTGGTTTACAATAGAGGGCAAGAACTGCCTAAGGCGTCAATATTCTGCCCATCAACTACACTGAACTTCTTATTTCGTTCTGAAAACGTTAGAATGTAAACGAGTACGTGAATTGTTTAAGAAACTATTTTAAAATTACTTATTGCCACTTGTTCCAAGCGAGTGCATAGCAAGTGTGAAATCGATTCATAATCAAATCTTATGATTAAGTTTTAGCTAATGAAATTTCATGATTAAAATAACCTTTCTCCTAGTGTTAGTAAATATCTACTTTAAGTATTATTCTTACATTACGCCTGACCAACAGCCTAAAAAACTAGGATTATTAAATTGTCAATCTTAATAGAATATGATAAGTTAGCCAAAATGTTATAAACAATATTTAAGTAATTTAAAACATTTTTTAGTACCTACATGAATAACTTATCTCAATAAACGATGAATAATTTTTAACTAATAGTTACGTTTCCAAAATTATATCTTGTTAAATGACTATAAATGGTCCCAATCCCCGCCAAGATGGCATCCTATTTTACTCTCATTGGATGTTGCGCCATTCGTCCGTAACATAAGTAAATTACATATCTATGCATGAAATATAATCGTGTATGTTCATTTCCATCCTATGCAACTCGACTTGTTATAAAGGTTTATTTGGCACACCAGTGCTTACGGTACTTCGCCAGATGTTCACGAAATTGAACATATACGAGTAACTGGCGCCAGACTCGGGTCAGCCATCTGGAAGAAATCAACTGAAAAGTGAGCTCCGCTCATGCGCGCAATTTGTGCAACAGGAACTGAACCGCGTCACATCGTACGCTAGGAATACCGTTAGGGTACAGGTGTAGCACACACAAACACCACCTAAATCCTTAATAATTTTTGTGTTTGGGAACACCGGCCCTGTGGTGGAACGTAAGTAGTGTGTGTTGGTAAATCCGAGCCCAGTGTCCAGTGCGAAGGGTGTAGATCGATACTGAGGTCCGACATCTTGGATCGTGACGTAACGAAGGATATTTTAGCCGGCGTTTTAAAAATCCGTAATTATCGACCAAAAAAAAAGGAAATTAGGACAAACGTTTCGGAATGTTATGGAAAAAATTGGTTGTCTGTAAAGTCGGTTTACGGACGATAGTTCAACGTGACGTCATAACAAAACATTGATGAAATGATTGCATACTTTTATGAATAAAATTTAATCATTTTTAATGAATTATCACTATTTTGTATGGATACAAAGAAGGAGTGAAATTAAATCTACAATTAAGTTGATAAATTTACTTTTATTTGCACTCATTAATTCAAATATCTTTATTACTTTAACGAAGAGATTATTTTAACTATAACTTTTATACATATCTGCTATTTAACTTCTTCCAATCTGTGTTATTCTGTTAAGGATAGGACGATGATAGGAAAAGTAGGAAACGAATGGGAGTGTTTCAAGTTTAATGTGCCTCGAAAAAGTCAA
Organism: Bacillus rossius redtenbacheri; assembly: GCF_032445375.1. Lineage (NCBI taxonomy): Eukaryota > Metazoa > Arthropoda > Insecta > Phasmatodea > Bacillidae > Bacillus > Bacillus rossius. The sequence goes on along the minus strand of NC_086337.1, from coordinate 33,233,822 downwards.
ATCGATGGTTGTTCCAATCCAGTGGAAGAGAGATAAATGCGGCGCAAGCGAACAATGCGAGTAACGGGACACAGCATAACGGGACAGTATGCGTAACGGGACACGGCATAACGGGACATTATGTGTTACGGGACACTTTTTCGTGCGTGCAGCCGGCGTTCATCGATTTATTAGACGTTGTCACGTCAAAAACATTTAATACGAATTTAGATGATTATGTAATGAAAATAAATTACGACATCGATTACGAACAGACTATCGACGTGTGCCTGCGCTCACCTGGTCGGGCACTCCCCACCCGCTGACCACGCAGTTCTCGCCGAGCTCGGCGGAGTCGGTCCTCATCTGGACGCTGGCGATGCGCTTGCCGTCCAAGGTCACGTTGGCCGACAGCTGCGCGCACAAACAGCAAGTGGCGAGTGCACGGCAAGCGTGAAATCGATTCACAATTCAAATCTTACGATCAAATTTTAGCTTGTGAAATTTCGTGATTAAAATGACCTCTTTGCCGGTGTTGGCAAATGTCTACTTTTAAGTATTATTCTTACATTACGACTGACCAACAGCCTACAAAAAACTATTATTAAATTGTCAATCATATTAGAATATATGATGAGTTAGCCAAAATGTTATAAACAATATTTAAGTAATCTAAAACATTTTTTAGAACCTACATGAATAACTTATCACAATAAACGATGAATAATTTTTAACTAAGAGTTACGTTTCCAAAATTATATCTTGTTAAATGACTATAAATAATCCCAATCCCCGCCAAAATGGCACCCTATTTTTTTTTAATTGAAGCCATTAATAACTCCCTCGTCTTAAAACCCTACACTAAAACAATGATGCTGTGTCCAGGTAAAAAAAAAAAAAAAAAAAAAACCTGCGTGGACAAACGCGGTGCAAATTTTCATGCATCAAGGACGGTGTGCCAAGGGGCGTTGGTCCCTTTTTTCCTGGATCCACGTAGTCAAGTAACTCTACGAGTAACGTAGCCGATCAAGCACTGCCATGTTGGGTTACGACAGTTATGTTTTTGTGCGATGGTGCTGCTATCTCTAGTATTTTTCTCCGAATCAATTGTATCTGTGGTTGCAAATAGTCCGCTAGAATGCGCTGAAACCGTTAGCCGATTTGTTTCCTTACGGGGACTCGGTTTCGGACAAGTTATGGAATACGGCTGACGAGTTAGGTTACAGATGTATCCCAACAAGGCAGTGCTTATTCGCTACCTTACCGGAACGTCTTGGAATACCGCCCTTAATCTTTTATGTTTACAAGAGGGTGAACCAATTGAAAATAGATGCCAGCACTGGTATAAATGTTAATTGTGAGTGATAATTTACTTATTTATACAGTAACATTAACTGGCATTTGTGCTAACTTGACACACCATTGTATTCGTAAATTCATATACCGCGGTGAAACAATACACCAATACACACATTTACCATAACATAGCAGTTGTATTTTTATCCTTTTGATTGTATACTACTGCCAGTTACATCGGTGCAAAATTACAACTTTATTTTAACAAGGAACAATATAGCTTATTACTTGGTGCAGTTATGAATCAAACTAACTAAACGTATGTAGGCTTAAACTTTGAACAATATTTAAAATTAAAAGTATAATTGTTCATGTACCTTTAAAAGTGCGATGTCGTTTTGGAAGTTCGAGTTGTCATAATGTTCGTGTATTTTTGACTTCTCGATGGTTGCTAAATAAACGATGTTGGCCAATGAAGTGGTCCCCATGACTACGTACACTTCGCTGAAACAACAAACATGTTACACAAGCGTTTTTCGTTGGTCATTCTGTGAACGTTTGCACTTGTGTAGATCACGTATCACAAGTGCAGAAATTCACATGTAACATTTTTTTCTTCTAAATTTTAAATTCCTACTGTTTATCTTTTTTTTTTTTACCTGACTACTTCGGGAAAACATCAACTGTTACATTTGAGCTCTAAATTAAATAATATTTCTAATAATGTAAAGAAAACATTAACTTTATGGTACATCTGTTATAATCAAATTAAATCATGGCTATATGGAAAACAACGTGAAACCAGATTTCACTACATTTATTTCATAGGACGAGAGTGGTCATTTATTATTATACCATGTAATAAATTTATTTGTAATTTAAAAGGCCCAGCGCCCCTTTGAAAAAAATTAATGTAGTCGAAACATATTTTGTGGCTTAAGGGAACTAATAAAAATAATTTTATCTTTAGGTTTTGTTATATTTTTCAATAGTTTTGATATAAATTTTTCCACGCTATGAAACATCTGAGTTATTGCATTTTATAAATTGATATTTTTGTTGGTTTGTTTGCAACACAAATTTTTAAAAAATGTCCGAGTTACATTAGCGTAGAATGCTTAATGCAGTTTTTGTAATTTTTTTGACAATAAACATTTTTTTGTATTATTTAAAACTTTAGAGATCCGAATTTTAAACGTTATTTTCCACCTTTACAGGGATTAAATGCAACCTTATAATAATATTCATGTTGTGTGGCCAGAACATCTGTTTAATTTAATCGCTGGGTTCCCCTATGAGTTGCTGTGTCGTTTGGTTCCTCTGTATGTCGTTGTGTTGCCGAATGTTGTTGTTTGTCTGTATTTACTGTTTTTGTTGAACTGTCTCGTCGTAGTCGGCCCACTCTGTTACGTCTGAGCTGCGATAATTGTTCTGGCTAACAGTTGCGACGTTTCGGGAACTGAGAATCGGTTCCCGTGAACAGACCGATAGCAATGGGCGTATTTCCAAAATCATGTTTTTTTTTTAAAACTTAATTTTGTGACTCCGCGAATGGAGTTGACGGACGGCATTCCGTCGCCTGAGGCTCTCCGCAGTCTTTGTGTGGTCGACCGACGTGACGGCAAACAACTTCGTCGCGGTGTGGTCTGTAGCCCCTAACCCCACCTCCCCCCATAACAATCCCCCCGCACGTACAGACCGAATGACAGTTCGGCCTTTTCAGTCGGGACCAAACAGTTGGACCTGCCGTTTGTGCGCCAGGACGGCGGACTGATCAGCAGAAACTCCACGGACTGACGAACTGATTTATGGTTTCCCATCAAATCCAGCGTTTCGCCAGTCCAAACTGCCAGTCCATACAATCAGTCCATCAGCTGAGTGTCGTGGCAGACATCTTTGTTTGTACCCTTCGATTAATTTTCTATTATTTTTCCTTTTTTTTTTTTTAAACTGAAAGTGTAAATGCAACTGTAACATCGAAAGCTCTTTCCGTATCGTGCGATGAAACGACACACATCCAACAGCAGCAGAAACCAAAAGACTGATCGTGCATGGGGAAGGCTTCAGTTCAGTTCGGACTGTTCGGTTCGAACTAGGCGCCTGGCCTCTTCGGGTGTGCAGAGGTTCCCAATCCAAGCCAAATTGTCAATTCTGGGTCGTGTGTGGGGGACGTTTAATTGAACCCCTGGCTGTGCAGCAAAGAGGCGCGTAGAGTTTCTGGTTTTCACGTGTCATCACGAGCCACATAACATTTTTATTAAAACTGCCTCATTAGAAATAGCATTTAAGAGCCTCTGCACTTGCCTATACAAGTTTCGTTCCACGGTTTAGTCTGTAACGTGTAATTGTTTTGAAGAGTGAAAAATTCTGAAAAAGGGTGTTTTCATATTGGTTTGTAAATGGTATAGGGAAGTGCATGGAGCCAATATCTTCGATACTAAACCATAAAATTATTTGGTCACCGCTTAAAGTCCCATACAGACGCGTAGAGGCGAATATGCGTGTGATGTGCGAGCCAGTGTCGCCCCTAGCGCCCCCGCGGACTTTTGGCCGGTTATTCCAAGTCACAAAAAATAAGGGTTTAGGTGTTGTGTATGCTGCAGCTGTACCCTAACTATATTCCTAGTGCACGATAGGACACGGCCAGTCCCTTGTCTTTAGGAAGCGGATTTTGTTGTCACATCCGTTGCCGTTCTGCTGCCCGAATTCCGCGCATGAGCAGAGCTCACTTTCACGTTGATTTCGTCCAGCGGGCGAACCAGCCATTAACTCGTGTATATTCAATTTCGTGATAAATGGGGGATGTGCAAAACGTATTGATGTGCCCAATGAAATTTTATGGTAGCAAAACTATACTGGAATATAATCCGTTTACTTTAATAGTCATAACAAGAAATAATCGCAATTAAAAAAAGTATTTGAGAAAAATCAGAATAACACAATTTAATTTGAGGGACGGTGCTGCTATCTCTGGGATTTTAGCCGTAAAAATCGATGGTTGCGAAACTCCGCTAAAATGCGTTATCCAGGGATCTTCGTAAATATTTACGGGTTTATAAGTAATTTAACGGACTCTGAGTTCACTTACTTTTAACATGAATCCAAATTAATACAAAGAAAAACTGGTTAAGACTATAGTAATAACGCTCTAATCTTTTTTTTTCAGTGTGTGTGTGTTTACTCTTGTTTGGAACGAAACACACAGATCGCAAGTCAAAACACGGCGTAGTTTCTACGAAGATTACAGTTAATTTGAAATTACGAAGAGCTCTTCGTGCGTTTGAGTTGAATTCTTCGGTGGAAAAAGACCGCGGATTCACTGTAATTCCTGACGGGTGAGAGATCCCGGCGTACAGCGCGCAAGGGCACCGTTCACCGAGTCGGTCCGCTGATCCGTTTCCTCGCCGGTGTTCGGTTTTTCGGGAACAGTTTTCCGGAGAGTCGGGGTCACGGTCGCGTCCGGGGACGCACCAAAACGCCGAAATGCCAAAATTGACCACAACGCCGACAGCTAGAAAACTGATGTGTATCACAACGCCGAATCACCACAACGCCGAAATACAGTAACCCCTAAAAATGTCATTGCAGGACTGCCACAAAGGTTAGGTTACGTAAGGTTAGCACACAAATTCATTCAGTTATTTTTCATTTTGTTCCTGTGCGCCCCCTCCCCCCCAACTCCAACCCCCCGCCACCGCCCCCCCCCCCCCCCCGCGACCTTCCGGCGCAGCAACATTTTTCGGCGTTATGGTACACAGCAGTTTTTCTATCTGTCGACGTTGCGGTCAATTTGGCATTCGGTGTTACGGTATTCGGCGTTATTGTACGTTCGGCGTTGTGGTAAGGACCCGTCGCGTCCCGGCGAGACGGCGTTGGAGCGCGCTGGCCGCCCAGGCGACCTGGAAGCGAGGCCCACCTGGGATCCACGGCGTCCATGCAGTGGGCGGCCGTCAGCACGTGCCTTGCGGAGATGACTGACCCCCCGCAGAAGTGCGAGCCCTGCCACCTGAGCGACACCTGGGGGGCAAGCACAGGGCACAGGCGGTCTTATATACCTGTATCAGGGGCGTAGGGAAGGGGGGGGGGATCATAGGGATCCATCCCCCCCCCCGAAATGTATGGAAGGTTTTTTTTACCTGAGTTGAGTTTGTAATTTGTGTTATTTTAATATTCAAAATCAATAATGTTTACAGCAGAACAATATTCAATGTTATATTATGAAAACTGCTAAAATAGCACCATTTTGCACGTAAAAATCCAAATTTTTCCGGGGGAGGACCCCCGGACCCACCTTCCCCCCCCCCCCCGCTTCACAAGGGGGGTGGGTGAATAGCCAAATGTTTAATCCCCCCCCCCCCCAAAATAAAATCCTAGCTACGCCCCTGACCTATATATATATATATATATATATATATATATATATATATATATATATATATATACTAGCAGACCCGGCCACGCGTTGCTGTGGCCGAGTGATTCAGAAAGGATTTAAAAGACAAAATTTAACACAGATTAACATAACGTTTCCAATTCTATTTTATTATTAAATACTCTGATTACCTTTACTCATAATAAATCACAGTTCATTTTAATTAATAAATACTCTGATTAGTTCTAACTATAATAGAAGATAGGTATCAATAATTTATTGTAAACACGTGAGAATAAAATCAAAAATAATACCAAAAAAGCGAGGATACGTAGACCATTTATCAACGAAAATGTGCACTACATGGAGAAAAATTAAATTTGAATTGAAACGTAGCGCCATCTATGAGATATTTATGTCAGACGGTACAAGAGTTGTCTGTAAAAAGCTGATTTAAGGCGCCATCTGTTTGAGACTTATGAAACTTACGATTAATAACACCAATCAACATTGATAATCAGTTAATTATTAATTATAAATTATTAAGACCATTAATCGAAGAAAAAACTATCCTATCTCTCAAGTTGGAAAAAATTACACATAAATGCCAATTTTCATCGAAATCGGTTGACTTGGTGAAGAGTTCACTGGAAACAAACATCAGGACACTGGATTTATATATATTAAGATATATATATATATATATATATATATAGTCGGGCGATGTGGATGGCCGAAAAGTGTTTTGACCGACAGTCGTTTCCCCGACATTTCGGTCAAATGACTTTCGGTCTACTGACTGCTACCCCCACTGTCAAAAACAATAGTTCATCTAGATTGTTGTTAGAAGTTACAAAAATATAAACAAAATATATTAGCACAAAACATTAAATAAATAATATATTTTAAAACAATATTGCCAATTTAACGAATTCAAAATAAAAGAATAAAATATTAGTGATAATATCAAGGACTTTAACCAAATAAGAGTAGAAATTTAAAATAAAAAGAACTCATAACGAGACACTGCTACAGTACTAAGTCCGTTATGGGCAAGCCAACCGTTTGAGAGAAGTTACCTACGCTATTAGCTTTCCTGGTTTTTTTTTTTTTTTTTAGCGTGCAGTCGGTTTGGATATAATCCAGGGCAACCCAAATGCGAATCATATAATATACTTCCGCGTGACCAAACACCCAGGGTGTAAATTAAAAAAAATATATGGCCTTAATGTTATCCACTTGCGTTAGATCCAGTCTTGGCAACCCTACAAGTTTTATACTCCGAAAATTAAAACGAACACACGCTCGTTAGCAGGTTCCAACTCACGGAGTTTATATAAACCACCATGAGATTAATGAATTAAAAATAATTATATAACCTCCACAAGAATTCGAACGTGCGGCTTCAGTGAAACGCATGTTAAGAGACTATCAAAGCAGTGTTTGTATTCATTGAAAATCGGACATTTTGTTCACAGGGGAACATTACGTTTTCTATGGCTTGGTCACGAAGTTGTAAAAGAGAGTAACGTCACAAAAACGTTCATTGTGCTGCGCACATGCGAAAACATTACCGCTCTCGAAAGTGCTCCACTAACAAGCTACAAAAACCTGACTAGCTGAATTTATCGTCATTGGTAAACAGTTTACGTCAGCCCAATTAGCAAACCTGGTAACATCACTGTCTGTCAGTGTTTTTACTCTCCTTTTTTATCAGAAAATTTTTCTACGTGTATTTTACAAGCCTCTTAACTTAGAGACTATTCTGAAATGCAATTGCCTTTTCAGCAAGTCTCTTATATTCAATGGGATGGATAAAATATCTATTTTTTTGTATTATTTTCAAACTAATAAATATTTGTTTTTAATTTTATTTTTAACTAGATAATGCCCGGTATGCGTTGCAATGCCTCAATCAATTTTTTTTTTTTGTAATTTGTTTCTCTATGTATACCTACCTCTATATATAACTATATCTCCCTCTAGATCTCTCTATCTCTCATCTTATACCTTTATCTAGATATATGTACTTATATATGTAACTCTATATCAATGAAAAAATTAAAATGTTTACCTATAGGATATATTATCTATCTTTTTACCTGTCACAGGAGTGCAACAGGTGTATGAAAACAAGCGTGTATTTGAATGCAACGTTGTGTCAAAATTTCAAAGCAATCGGTGAAAAACTTCGGAGATTTAAGATTTTAAACGAACATACATTTAAATTTTAATTTGTATATATATTTTAATACAGAATATTTATGTAAGTGTTATCTTATCATAAGTGCGTGCCTTAGCTCGCTGCTGAGCGTGATGGACCCAGATAACGCCGCGATGTGATAACTCCTGCTGTCATGGCAAGGTGATTCAACGATGGCTGGCCATTGCCTTCCGCAGAACAACACGAAACCCGGTCCTGGACATGGAAGAAAAAAAATACTTCCACGAGTAGAAATCCCTGACTCGTTCCGGAAACAAACCCCGAAGTCCTGACCTCTGAGCCGACAGGTCGAACAGTTTTGCCAATATCCCGATGAAAATAAGAAATAAATAGTCACGAGGTATGCATATTGCTGTCGGTGTGATCCCCTAATTATGTGTGTAAGATTCCATTAAAAATATTGTGTTATTCCCTAATGATGTGCGTTGGATCCGATTAGAGTTTTTTCCTGATTGTAATAACGTGTTCTGGGTTCCTAATTATGTGTGTCGGATCCCTCCCTACACAAGGAAAAAACTGTATTTGTATTGTATTTATAAAAAAAAATACTTTATAAACTAGTTGTTAAGAAATAGTTTGAAAAACTACTAACAACATGTAATTTTGTACAATGCGCATTGTTATATTTATTTTAGCTATATGATATATATTTATTGACGTCCTTACGAAATTGGGCAAATTATTTTAAATTTTGTCTGATATTTTATAGAAACACGAATTTTTTAAACCATGATAAGATAATCGAAAATTCAACAACTTGACTTTATTTTGAAGTTGCTTGGCTTATGGGTTACAGCCGCGTCCAAGGCGAATATATCACCGACGTTTCGGTCGGCATTGCAGTCGCCATCATCAGGGTAGAATTACCTACTGAAATTACATATTACAAATTCTCCTGCCTTTTAATACTCTCGCCTGAGAGGGGAGTGTTTCCCGATTGGCTGCAACTGTGGTCCAATCAGAGCCTTCCTTTCGTCTAGGTTGGCCTGTTGGTATGGCAATCGAAGCTGGGCTTCTGTGATTGGCTGGGGGTGCTAGCAAATCAGCGGCCTCTTCTCCTTTGATTGGCTGGGCTGTTTGGCCTACCAAGAGGCGACCTCCAGACAGGTAACATATTCGCCTTGGAAGCGGCTACAACCCAGAATGCAAGCAACTTCAGACAATGGCCGCGAAGAGCCTGTGATCTTCATTGGACTTTATTTTGTTTTTGACTGTGCTTATGAATGTGCGCATTTAATTCTGGGAAACTATCTAAAAATAGGTATTTAAAAGCAGGTACTGGGACGCACAAAGCATAAATGCACCGGTAAAGATTCCAAAGTTAGTATTTCTGCCAGAATTTTTTTTTTTTGTTTGTGGCGATACAAATGTACAAAATTTACCAACACGTGTGATCATGCGTTATTATTTCAGTTCAAGTGCGATAGTCAATATATATTGACCAGTTCGTTTTTTGCTGTTTTCAGAGCGATCAGATCGCGGGTCGCGCCACCGGCAATGGCGGCTCCAGGAAGACCTTTCGGGCAGGGCTCTCTCACACACAGGAGGATACAGTTAATAATCATGGCATTGCCCTTGGGATATTCACAAAACATATGGTCTCAAATACTGAAATTTAGTATTTTCGTACAAATTTTGATTGAAAGAAGAGTTTTAGCACATTAACGAAAGTATTTAAGTTAACATTAATATTCCCTAGAAAGAAATAAGAAATCGTCGGCTTACTTCTAAAACCTCGCAACTCCATTTCAGTCAATTTTACAGGAGAACTTATGAGCTTTTGAAGCACGGTTTCGACTGACAAAGACATGAGGTTTTATAATTTGTGAATAGAAAAGAGACTTAAGTAGAGTTGACTTATGAGGTTTTATCAGCATATGCACTATGAAAAAGTGAAAAAAAAAAATACACCAAACACATCCGGAATATAAAACTGGGAAAATCTGGACTTACGAGGTTTTAGAAGTAAGCCGACGAAATGTAAAATTTGGGCTCGAAAGGGGCTATCGCCCCCTGCGCCCTTCCTCTGGCCGCCGGCTCACTCACGATGTAGGGGAACTGGCTGTCCTCGGCCTCCTCGCCGCCGATGATCCTCAGCTGCCCCGGGTGGAACTCGCGGTCCGCCTCGTCCCGCGACGACGTCGTCGTCGTCGTCGTCGTCGTCGCCTCCGGCCTCTCGTCGTCGTACGACGTGGACGACTCGTCGTAGTCGTCCGCCTCCAGGTCCGCCGGGACGCAGCCTGCGCACGCGTCACAGGTCGCAGGTCACGCTGCCCGCGCGCCTGCAGTCTTTCACCCCGGAGAGCGATGACGTCACGGACGTCACACTTTCCTCAAGCTGGATTTTGAAACATGCGAGCGAACCTGCGTATACTTCTGGCGCGCTTGCAGATTGAAGAAACGTCGCCATTTTTGAAAGAAAAATAAATAAAATCGTTTCTTAGGACAAATTTAAAAAAAAAAATTGTTTGTTTCAAAAACTCTTAAAAAACAATTTTAATTTTTCATTTAGCTTATAATTAAATATTTGAATGTTTTAAGGGAAGTTTCAATAATAAAAAAAACATGCGTACATGACCGATCTTAGCTACGAAACAAAGGCAGAGTCATAAAGTAACTGTCTAATTTCAGCTAAGCATTTTTTTAATGAATTTAATCTCTCTTTTTTTTAAGAAAAAAGGCAAACAACCTGTTTTGGCTGGCTAATTCCATTTCAAGAGGCGAAATATTTTACCTGTCCGAAATGCTCTGACACAACGCAAAGACAAGTACAAGTGGTCGAAATACATAGCTGCGTACTTGGTCTCTCTTTGGGGTTCAACAATTCTTCAATGGGGTGAGATAGAAACTGAAAGACGCCATCTTGGTTTGAGCCGTTTTTAGACCATAAAAATTTTCAATCGTTTTATTTTCGAAATTTGAATTTGCCAGAACAAAGTATAAGTATATTTTATTGGAATGCTTGAAGCTAATGATAGAAAACTTTTATTCTTGATAAGTTATTCAACAGTAATAATACTGTAATTAGACTCATCGTTATGTAAACTTTTTAATGGTAAAAGTCTGCCTTAACGCAGGAACGTTTCAATATTAATATTAAAACAAAATATGGTATAAAAATTGCTGAAACGTGGCGTCTTATATCTTAAATAATATTCTTATGTTTGTAGTATATTTTATTTTCCTCGTTATTTTATACAAATTGGCATTTTTATAGTAATTATATATATTCTACTGCATTGCTATAAAAATAAGTTGAAAAAATAATAATTATAGCGTTTTCGGGAGCTAGGGTCCGCCTCTTTGATTTTTCCAACTTTTTGCTATAATTCTAATTTGGAACTCTTCATCCCAATTTTTGGCGTGTCATGGCATAAACCATATCTGCCAGACCTTCTATACCGTGTTGTAACCATAGTTTTACTTACAGGCTCTAGTCTGTAAACACCGCGGGGAAATAACTCATTATTTCACGCGCGAAACTACTACTGTTATGATAATCACACTATTTCACTAGTGTTGACTTAAAAAAATAGCCAAAGCTAATTCCCACGCCATGTCAACTCAAAAAAAAATTAGCACGGAAGCTATATTGCAAGCGGAATCAAAATATTTGAAATTGCAAGATGGCGAGGCCTAGTTTCCCTTAAAAATAAACGTTTCAGTGACTTCGTATAGTTTTTCTTCAAGCGGTTTGTTTATTTGATTGGATATATTGTTACGATTTACCGCGGGTTCGTAAAGGATAGCCCAATTAAAGATTTTATTACACTACACAGTTTTATTTATTGCTAATACCTATGTCATTTACAAAAATCTTATAAAATTGCCAAATAATTAATTACACTTAAAGAAAGGTCTATTCCCCAGTCACTCGTTCCACACACCTCGCTGGGCCGCACCTGTGGCGCAACTCTCGCCGCAGCACCCCTCGTGGGTCTCCGCCGCGGGACTCCGTCGCCACACTCCGCCGCCGCCGACGCACTTCCCCTTCGCCGAGAATCCGCTCGACTCCTCGCTCGCAACTTCGCTTTGAACTCCGCCGCACCCGCGAATCTATCGCCCGGAAACTCCGCCGCGGGAAAACTCCCGACTCCACTGAACTCACTCATTCCCTGCCCTGGAATCTTCGTCCAAGGACTTCGCCACTCTGCCACACCCGCGTCACTATCGCCCAGAAGCTCCGCCGCGGGAGAACTCCCGACTGAACACTCCGAAATAACTCGACTGACTCACTCCTGATGTCCTCGGATCTATAGGCCTATACAGTGGCGTAGCCAGGATTTGTGTATGGGGGGTGTTAAGAAGCATGCCCCCCCCCCCCCCGTATTAAGGCGGGGGGTCCGGGGGTCCTCCCCCGGGAAAATTTAGATTTTAAGGTGTAAAATAGTGCTATTTTAGCAGTTTTCGGTACTTAAATTTAATATTGTAATGGTGAAAATATTTTTAATTTTAATATCAAATTTGTTTGAGTGATGAATAAGAAATTAATTAAAGATTAGGTGCTAAGGAGGGGGGGGGGGGTTGAACCCCTAAACACCCCCCCCCCCCTGGCTACGCCCCTGGGCCTATATAGGCCCCAGCGAAATTCCAGAACTCACGAGAGCGGCCGGGGCCTGTCGCGTCATCGCGAGCCGTCCAGACGGCAGAAATCTCTCGAAAACACGTGTCTGCGGCTCGCGCAACTCCCATCTGTCCGGTGTCAGTTACGTGTCAAAGGCAGGGCGCCGCGCGGGGAGTGCGGAGGGCTGGAAGGAGATAAAGCGGCGACCCAGGTGCGCACGGCACATCTCATGTTACGGCGTGCACCTGCGCATGACGCGGCCTTGCTAACGTTCGTAACAATATGTATTTTTTTTACGGTTTAAAGCCACGCGGTTATGCACAGAGACCTAAGGTGACGGGGTCTTCAAGAATGTAACGGGCTCCGAACCATTCGAATACTGAATCCGTGCCTATTAATCTGAGACATGTCGAAATCTTGTTATCGAACCCACAACTCCCGCCACAAGAGCTTAACGTCTGTGCATCGCTGCATATTTCAGGTTTGCTGTTTCCTTTTTCTTTAAACTGTCTCGGTCGCTGTCACCCCGCTGCGCTGGGAAGCCTAAGATGTACATCAAGTTCTGTCCCTGCCCGAACACGCCCGAATAATCACCTTCGGCCAACCTCGGGTTTATTTATATATATTTATATTTCTCTGTTTATTTAATGTAGCTATACTAACCTAACTAACCCTCCATAGTTTTTTAAAGTGTTTAAATGTAGCTAACCTAACCGACCAATTTTAATATTTGAATTCATTTTTCCTGCGCAAAAATAAAACAAATCCCTAGGTTGGCCGAAGGTGAATATTCGGGCGTGTTCGGGCAGGTACAGAACTTGATGTACATCTTAGGCTTCTCCGCTGTGCTCTTCCGAGCTGAAAATATTTGACGTGAATTTAAGTCCATTCGCCCGTTGCAGTGACATCCGGTCGCACTCTCTTGTCTGACACGATACCGTCAGATTGGAATCGCTAATAACTACCAGACTAATAACGCGTCAACAGTGGTTGGGCCCACAACGGATAGATCATGCATGTGCGTGTTTGTCACGCAGTATTTGTTTATGCCTGTGACGACATCGTACCAGTGTAGGCGTATGCGCGTGACTGTTACGAATTAGCTTTGTGTGAAGTTATAAACTGGTGTAGCGTTCAATCAGGACATTGATTCGGGTGTCATTGCGAAGAACTTGTTGAGCAACTAGGATCCCAAGTGAGACAATATATTAAAGAATGTTGATAAAATTACATTTCAATACGAAACATATGTTATGATTTCATCCCAACGTTTTCACGAAAAATCTACGACGCATACCCGAACTGCACCTTTCTCTGAATTGTTTTTTTTTTTTTTTCGACTTAATTCTCCTTTCACGGAATTGTTTGTGCTGTGTAGGCAATTTTTACATTTGACATCAGCTGTATTGGCCTGTTCTCCGAGTTTTTTTATTCTTATTTGTTGTCCGTTGTTGAGGATTTTCTGTGACAGCCAGCGCAAAAACAAACAGAGACGTTTGTCGAAGAAATTATTTAAAATCAATCTTTACAATTGCAAGAACCATTCAAATAAAATGTCTAACTTTGCAGTGTGTTTTTAAATGGGCATTTACTCTATCTTTCCAAGACACTGTTTCTGCCACAGTCTTTTTCCTTGTTTTGGTGTGTTCTGTTGCCAGATAAACACCAGACAGCACAAAAGTTTTAGTCACAACTTTGTAATGTAATAAAAAAAAATTATAATGTGTCAAAAACATTGTATTTTGCAAAGTAAAATTTGGAATGAGAAATTTGGAAATACATTATTTGTTGTATTTGATCAAAAGTATGATCTGAAAATTTTACATTTTTTTTTAAATTATTTCTAATGAGTCATAATTGAAAGACGCTAATTTGGTTTTATCGGTTTTATTGTTTCGTGTCATTTATTAACAAATTTGCTCGATTTAAAATAGAACATAATTTGATGGAATGTGACCGACTGATGCAGATATTTTGTTTTTTTTTTCCCTGAGAATTAATAATTGGCGTTTGGCATTGAACTTTATTTTTGTTGGAATGATCACAACTGTAATAATACTGTCAATATACTTTAATTCACTGTTTAGATAGATTTCACAAATAAGTACAATTAAAAATATAATTCATATAAACAAAATGGTCTAAAAGAGATTTATAATGCTAACAAGCCAATTAGTATCAATTTGTCAACAGTGGTCACCATTTACTCAGTAGACCTACTGCAATATAAGCGTGAGAGACGCAGACAGCGGGGGGCGACTGAAATGCTGCCCCTTGGAAGGGCAGCCCTTCAGGATTTTTCTGCCAATGGTTTGTTTGTACAGCGACTGGAAGGGTAGCCCATCCAATTTCTGAAAACATGTTTCTTTAAGTGTTTAAATAATCCTGAAAACTTGCCCCTTGGAAGGGCAGCCCATCAGGATTTTTCTGAGAGTAGTGTTTTTGAAAGGTTGTCTGAATTGTTGCCCCTTGGAAGGGCAGCCCTTCAGGATTTTTCTGCCAATGGTTTGTTTGTACAGCGACTGGAAGGGCAGCCCATCCAATTTCTGAAAACATGTTTCTTTAAGTGTTTAAATAATCCTGAAAACTTGCCCCTTGGAAGGGCAGCCCATCAGGATTTTTCTGAGAGTAGTGTTTTTGAAAGGTTGTCTGAATTGTTGCCCCTTGGAAGGGCAGCCCTTCAGGATTTTTCTGCCAATGGTTTGTTTGTACAGCGACTGGAAGGGCAGCCCATCCAATTTCTGAAAACATGTTTATTAAGTGTTTAAATAATCCTGAAAACTTGCCCCTTGGAAGGGCAGCCCATCAGGATTTTTCTGAGAGTAGTGTTTTTGAAAGGTTGTCTGAATTGTTGCCCCTTGGAAGGGCAGCCCTTCAGGATTTTTCTGCCAATGGTTTGTTTGTACAGCGACTGGAAGGGCAGCCCATCCAATTTCTGAAAACATGTTTCTTTAAGTGTTTAAATAATCCTGAAAACTTGCCCCTTGGAAGGGCAGCCCATCAGGATTTTTCTGAGAGTAGTGTTTTTGAAAGGTTGTCTGAATTGTTGCCCCTTGGAAGGGCAGCCCTTCAGGATTTTTCTGCCAATGGTTTGTTTGTACAGCGACTGGAAGGGCAGCCCATCCAATTTCTGAAAACATGTTTCTTTAAGTGTTTAAATAATCCTGAAAACTTGCCCCTTGGAAGGGCAGCCCATCAGGATTTTTCTGCCAATGGTTTGTTTGTACAGCGACTGGAAGGGCAGCCCATCCAATTTCTGAAAACATGTTTCTTTAAGTGTTTAAATAATCCTGAAAACTTGCCCCTTGGAAGGGCAGCCCATCAGGATTTTTCTGAGAGTAGTGTTTTTGAAAGGTTGTCTGAATTGTTGCCCCTTGGAAGGGCAGCCCTTCAGGATTTTTCTGCCAATGGTTTGTTTGTACAGCGACTGGAAGGGCAGCCCATCCAATTTCTGAAAACATGTTTCTTTAAGTGTTTAAATAATCCTGAAAACTTGCCCCTTGGAAGGGCAGCCCATCAGGATTTTTCTGAGAGTAGTGTTTTTGAAAGGTTGTCTGAATTGTTGCCCCTTGGATGGGCAGCCCTTCAGGATTTTTCTGACAGTGGTTAGTTTGTAAAGCGACTGGAAGGGCAGCCCTTCCAGTATCTTAAAATGTGTCTATTTTCGTAATTTTATAATCCTGAATTGTTGCCCCTTGGAAGGGCAGCCCATCAGGATATCTTTAACAGTGGTGTTTTTGAAAGGTTGTCAGAATTGTTGCCCCTTGGAAGGGCAGCCCTTCAGGATTTTTCTGACAGTGGTGTTTTTGAAAGGTTGTCTGAATTGTTGCCCCTTGGAAGGGCAGCCCTTCAGGATTTTTCTGACAGTGGTTAGTTTGTAAAGCGACTGGAAGGGCAGCAGTTTGTAAAGTGACCTAACCTAACCTGACATAAACTAACCATTGCCAGAAAAATCCTGAAGGGCTGTCCCTCCAAGGGGCAACAATTCAGCTTCCCCCCCCCCCCAGCGGCGTGGACGAACTAGGAAAACAGTGTAAACAGCTCCTGGGAGCGCCTAGTGACGACACCGTATCTCCGCCGAAGAAGTGATAAGCCCGCGAAATTAGTTGTTTGATCTGCGGCGGGCGATAACGCTCTATCCGGGAATCGAGCGTGATAAGTTCTAGAACACACAGTACTCGATAGTTGGGGAAGCCCGCCCGCTTCTATGCCTATCTCTCACACACATTTTATCTCACACACACACACTCTCTCTCTCTCTCTCTCTCCCCCCCCCCCCCCTTCGCTCTCTCACACACTTTCTCTGTCTGGCCTTGTTACGGAAGGGGGAGCGATAGAAACCGAAAAAGCCATATTGGTTACATAAGTTGGTTTTTTTTTTTCGGAACGAATATTTATCGTTTGATATTAAAAAATATTAGCTTACGTTAAGGAATTGGAACGCACATTTAGAGATATTCAAAGGCCATGACATTGGGTATATTGAAAGTATTATTACATTTGAAGTCATTCCCCAAAAATAAATAAAAATTTTAAACGCCAATGATTCCGCAGGGGAAACGTTTTGTAGCAGCCAGACACTTTTTGCTTCAGGTAGTCCATAAAACTGCATATGTGCTTAAACGAAGTCAAATATTTTATATTATTGCATGGAAAAGAGTTACAGCCTTAAAACTGTTGAAACCAAGATGGCGCCATTCTGTGCTTGTCACGTCATATTAAATTTAAGTCTTTGAACACAGTTAATTTACATATGTGAATGAATGTATTTCAAATATTCAACTCGTTAAAAATCATAATTGTTTAAGTTAGAATATTTCAGTTAATATACATTTTCTTTAAAAGGGTTGGATTTTTTCTAGCTCATTTATATTTTCCCGTAAAAAAACTGTTTCGATAAAACATTTAAAAAAATTCAAAACGTATTCTTTATCTAGCTACTGTGTTTGGTTTTATTTTATTTTACGAAATATGGCTTCAAATTAAATCCAAATTAAGTGTATTCGTTTTCTGGACATACTTGACTAACACGAAAAATCAAAGTTATAAAAAATGAAGACTATAGAAGCGCATTAAAATAAACGTTTAATTTGTCCGAAACTAAAACCGTTGGATGATTCGGAGCAATCGATTTCTTGAACGACGAAATGGCCGCTGTTATTACGTTTGAGTCGTGTCATGAGCTACTCAAGGAATTGAATTAAATGAAAATTGCATTTAGTTTGAGTGGAATTAGTCCGTGTGAAGTGGCTTTAGATCATTCGAAACCACGGTCGTAGAGTAAAGTAATGGCTGTTTTTAACTGCGTAATTTCAGTGTGTCGTAAACACGCTTCAAAATATGGCGCTGCGAACTAATTCAGAAACGCGTATACTCCATTATATTTTACCAGCATCTTCGGACCGTCTCCCGTGATAATACTGAAGGCTGATTCCTAATTCAACTATACACATTCATGTACTTGCGACACGCATTCTTCATTTATCATTGTGATGTACTACAACATTATAAACGCGTACAATTTGTGGCTTCTACAGTTACTAATTAGCCTAAAAGGTTGTTGAAAAAATCTTTATCAACAAAAAATGAAATTCCAAAAAATATATATTTAGTTTAAGTTAGTAATTTTTTTTTTCGTGTATACGGTAACCTAATTTAATAACCTAACTTTGTTTCGTAAGTTGCATACGGTATTGTATTGTATTGTATTTAATTTTTTAGAACTTCTTTATAAAAAATTAAATTATTATTTTTCATTTGTTTCGTTAATCGCAGTAAACTATCAATTCAAAAAAGGAAACAGAAGTATTTAAATTACCAACATGTTCTCTAAAACATAACCTACAAAACGCTTGTCAATGTCGCAGTTTCTTTACCTGGAAATACGACGGAAGTATACCTTACACGTATCCATTTACTCTCACGGATGCATATTTCACATCCATTTCGGACATCCCTCGTGACGTCACTTCCGTGGACAATTTTAAACATGTATGTACATAATCTAAGGCGTATTTGAACAAGGCCTTAATTTTCCTCGCCAGATGTAAACTTGCCTTTGTCAGGCCTATCCTTCAAGGACCATCAACCCGTTAACCCTGAAATTCAGTTCGTGCCGTATGACATCAGCTCATGAAGTTGACGCGCAAGATTAGCCGGAAGTGGGATGACGTCGGCTTGACGCTGATGCTTCTGCTTATGCTTCTTCGTCATAACGGATTATGCGCATGACGCAGGCTACGTAACAGAAAGTAGCATCTCACACTTCCTCTCTTCCGTCACGCAGTTCGAGTGTCCGAGATATCTAACGAGGTCGTGTGTTTTCAAGAAATCTTTATTTCCTCCCTGTGACGTGGCCATATGTGTGTTTATACTCACTCACTGTGTAGAATAAGCTTATTTTATTCTACTAAGATGTTTAAACTAATACCTAAATATTGGGGCAAACAAAGGTTTTTCACTGTTTACAAGATAAAATTTAAACGTTTATCATTAGTACTAAAGCAATAACACTACCTAAACATCAGTTAATTTAAATACGATTGAAATTTCATAACTTCTTTAGGAATAACCCATCATGTTGAATCACAATAAAATAGTACTTAGTATTTATGTATGAATACGGATATTTATCGAAACAAGACACTCACTGAAAAATGGGTGAAGTATTTTTAAGTACTTAAATGTATTTTATTTAACTGCACCTTTTGTCCTTGCAAAATAGTTGCGAAAAAAAAATAATCAAGCCTTTTTTTTTTCTTAAACTTTTATTTTTGCTTCAGTCGCTCTGATCGGGTCATTGAAGGTATACATTTTAATCATATTGAAGTTAGATTTCTAGCCATGATTGGAGACATGTTTCTTACGAGGTCACAATTGTCAGTTACCATACACAATGAAGCACGTTTACTGAGAATTGTCAATTAAAATTGAATACACGCAATGGGATTATCATTGTCATTACTGGTCGCATGTAGAAAGCACGCTATTGGCAAAAATAAATAGCAAACCGGATCTTCATTCAAAATTACACCCATCATTTAAATAATTTCTCAACCATAGCCCAAGTGCTTTATATTAAGAACGCATAATTTCAAGAATGTACTTTAAAATCGGTGAGTTTTAAGGATTTTTTTTTTTAATTAATTTGATACTTACGGGATTTTACAATCACTACTTTTAACAGGCCTACCTAAATAATATAATTAAAGTTTTATTTTTTAAAAAATGCAAAATTTCATATTTTTGTAGTTAGTCATTGATTTATTAATTTTCGATACAAGGCAGCTCAAGGAAAATATACGTGAAATTGAAGAAAAGAGAACAAAGAATCAGTTAATAATAGGTATATTCTGTGTAGATGTTTTAATAGCTGTTCGTTAATTAAGAAAAAAACATGCGACACTCGGGTGATCAAACCTACGGCTGTTTCGACTTCCTTACGTCACTGCGGAAAGATATACGTTAATTATTCCAATTAATAATATTAATATTAAGGTTGAAAAACTATTATTTCCACAGTATCACGCGTGGTTTTTTTTACGAGCGTTCGTAACTTGCTCCAAACTAAAACTGCTATTTTTCCACTCAACTTGAATATACATTTTCAAGAACTTTTTTTTAAAACGATGATATTATTACACAGTAACGAATTAACACAATAATATACAGTAGAAACTCGTTTAATTGACTTTCGCTTATGTGATATTTTGTATAATCGAGCGTCTCGCCGCAAAAAAAAAAAAAATAAAAAAAAATCTTTTGACAACAAGAACTGAAAGTTGCAAGTGAAAGTATAGTCTATTTTTTGTTACTCCTAACTGTAACTCAGCTAATTAGAAGACCAGACATTTTTTTCAATTATATGTTTTCTCTTTTTTGTTTTAAACATTTTAGGTTTATGCTGCTCAAAATATAACATAGTTGGACGTTCAATAGGCTTTTTTTATTTTTTAACGACTCATTATTATTCGACATTTTACAGTATAGGCTATCGAAGTTTATCAATACTTACAGTTATTTTAACTTACATAAACGTTTCATAAGAAACACATATTTTCAAAGTAAGTTCTATTATCTGGGGGACTGAAATGAAAATAACATTGCTAATATATGTGCGCGCACTTCCAACTTGTCTGAACTCAAAATACAGTAATATGCAATGAAGTTACTTTACTTTAAGCTTGCTTGAGAGGGGTGTTTATCTGAAGCGAATACAGAAGCTCTATTTGGTATTTGTCACACTTTTAAAGAAGAAAAAAACATGCATAAATGAACAAACAGCTATGTTTGTAATTCCTGCGTGGTAATCATTCCCGGATCATACAACACCGCTGCTTCCGCTTGTTTGTTTAGCCGGGGCCAGCGATCAAACACTGTGTTTCATCCTGTTGTGTTTCCTGCTATGATGTCTTCAGCAATTAATTGTTATTGGTTTGCTTGTATCGGCGGGGCGCTTATCTTCCTGTTTGTGTTTCCCTGGCGAAACCGCGCCGCTTCGCCCCGTAACGTCAACGTGCGTTTCCGAAAACCAGAATATTAACCACATTCCGCACTTACTGAGATTTTTTCTTCCGCATATCCGAGCATATTGATGTGGGAGGAAAAAAACCTGTAAATCAATAATAATAATAATAATAAGAAAGAATTTTTCTGTCTGTAGTTGATGTAGCGAGGCGACGAAAAGGCCTAAAGTCGAGAAAGTTTGTGCGTGAACCTAGATTCTCTAGGGGAATCAGTTTGCACTTCTAGGAGATTTTCCCAAAATTAGATTTTTTTTTTTTTAAGTGATTTTCGACATTTTCCCTAATATGTAATGCATTCCCGGTAATGCCTTATTCAGTTTAGAATCTTAATCCAGTCTTGCGGTTTCTATCTTCGTCATCATGCTGACACAGTATCGATTTAAAATAAAGGTGAATTTGAAGAACATTAAAAACGGTTGAAGCCTATATGGCGTCTATGGTTTTCATTTCTTCCCGTTTATCTAAGTATCTACTAACGATTTTTTTTGTGTCATAAGTTAATTTTCATAATTCGAGTCAGTTTTTTTTTTTTTTTTCGTTCCAGGTGCGACAGTGGCTAACCCAAGAGGAGGGGCATGCATATTGAGAATACATTCAGAGCGTAATGCCTTGAATAAATTTGTTCTTTATCTTATCTCCCCCACATTGGCGCCAGCAAGATCACAGCTAGAGAAGGATTTTTAGTATTATAGTATTAACCCCTGCACGTCCCAGATAAAAAAAAATTAAATAAGTTAAAAAAAGATCCAAATTTAAAGTTTGTAAAGCAGAAAGGTACGAAACGTATCAAGGATTGGCCATAACAATTTGCACTTGTTTCAAGTCTCTAAGACCTCTGTGTCCGGTGAAATTATTTATCTTTAAGCACATTTTGTCCTTTTAGGGAACTTAAACTGTTGAAGATAAGCAAATTAGGAGAATGTTAAGTTAAATTTTTTTTGTTGAAAATTTACTCTTCCCAAAAAAAAAAAAGTTTTTGCTTCACCGCTGCCTGTACACATAACACATTTGTATGTACTTGCACAAAAGATTACTTTGTAAACCAGTTGCCAAGAAATAATTTGTGATACTGTAAACTTTTACACCACGTTGCTTTGGTTATTTTTTTTGCATATATAAAAAAATATATTTTTTTTTGGAAACACTGCTGTATGTACATAGTCGCGCTTACGAAAAATGTTTGAACACAGATAGATGTTAATACAATTCTAATTATTTTAAAACCATTGGAAGGATACTCGAATATTCAACAATTGACCCCTATTTTTTAATTATGCTTTTTAATGTGCGCAGTAAATACTTGAAAGCTATTCAAGGAACGGAATACAAATAATTTTTTAATAATTAAGGAACTGGGACAACTGGGAGCAACCCAGTAGTAACGCGAGTATTTTTTTTGTAGCGATACAGTTGGTTATCATGTAAATGTGCAATTATCTATAATTTCACATGATGATTTCAGTTCGGTTTACAACAAGTAGAGTGCAGGGATGTCGGGAGCGACTTTGGTCCGTCCGGCGGACCAGCTCGGTCGATGTCTTTCGGGATCTTCTCGGCTCGTCTGGTTCGGGAAACCTGCTTCCGAAGGGCTTAAGGGAGCCCGTGAATGGCACCTGCCGAAGGGGACCCGCCACCGCCCTTTTGTGCTGGCCGGGCACCGCCGCGGGCTTCCAAGGCGGGGGCCCTTTTCAATGTTCTCCGCCGCTCGTCACCACGGCATCTGGGCTTCGTCGGGGAAGGAAAGAAAAAAAAAATCTCTTCCCAACTTGAGGCTGCCGAGAGGACATGCCACACGGCGACCTGAGCGTGGGTGCCGTGTGTGCCAGGAACTGAAACACACTTCACCAAGCAGTTTTCAGCTCGACTTCCAAAAGAGTAGCTCCTAGAAGGTCTCGAGTGGGAATTTTCGGAGTTATTCTACCCCGCGTAGTGGGGTTAAAGCTTCTTTTCCGTGTTTTTTTCCCTGTCGTTCATGTTGAAGTGAGCCAAAGAAACTCGCAGGATATATCGTGGTGACCCGTTTGTCCGTAGTAGCGCTTTACACAATGTTCATTTAAAAAAAAAACTTATTTACCCTAATCTTTGGCAATCCATACCAAGGAAAAGGATAAACGGTTACACCGGAAAAACAGTTCTATTACCACCACAAAATGATTTTTTTGTTTATATAGACCCTACCAAATGTTTTGCAGTGTACGCAGAGTGGCTTATTAGCAGAGACCCGACAATATAGAGAATTCGTCTGGCGTCAGTTTGCTTTTCCATTGGCTGATATCTTTGTGAGAACTTTTTTGTTATCTTTATTCGGCCCTACCTGATTTGCTTACTTCTCTCCTAGCTGGGCACAGGCGTGACTAAATAACTGCGGTACAATCATAAACATAACGCTAGAGTATGATTGGCAAGACTGGCTGATTCTAAAAAAAATGGAATATTATTTAATTGCTGATTCCTGTTAAACGAGGTCATGATTTATCGTTTCCTTGGAAAAAATTTTTATGAAACTACATCACTAGGCGTACCAAATCATAAATCAGATGCATTGCTTTATCATTAATAAAAATTTTATGTTCAAGTAAATACCAAAAAAAAATATCATTCCCTCGTTGTGCATCAACCGCCAAATTCTAATAGATTAAAATATCTAATTTAAAAAGTTTTTTATAAACTGTGTGCCATTTTATTTACTCTAGTGCTATGTTTATGATTGTACTGCTGTTATTTAGTCACGCATGTCCCCAGCTACGAGAGAAGTAAGCGATTAAAGAGAACAAAAAAGTACATAAATGTGTATACAATTCAAAATCAGCAAACGGAAAAATATTTTAAAATATTGAAAATATTTTAAGTTTGTCCTTAAAAAAACGAGTCATTCCCTCACATTTGTGTAACAGGGGTCGGATGATAATTGGGAATTATATTGCACGCAGCCTTTATTGGTTTTAGAAGTAGGAAATACTGATATTAAAAAACCATGGCAGACTGGACTGTTAGTGATGAGATATTTTTGTTAAACTATTTTTAAGGAAAACTATTTTAAATTTATATTTTCTGACTGTCATTCGCTCACACTGTGTTGAGAAAAGGTAATCGTTTATTTATGTACCATTTATCATACGTATTTCTAGGAGTTATAAAGTATCGTGCAATTGCAAGGAGTAAGGTTACGTTTTCTACTTTTGTGCGATAGTGTTTCATTTCGCCATCCCCTCGTACAGATTGTTGGTGAGGGAAATACGATCGTGCGAGGGAATTATATAAGAATTATGGTTTCTTGGGTTGTTTCAGAGTGCCATGCGCAAAAAAGTGCATGAAATAAGAAATTAACTTAGCAGAAGCTAAATCAAAGGAAAAAAATAATATGATGGAAAGCAAAAGGAAAAAAACGGAAAGTTATGCTGAAAAGCTAGAAAAACTTCAATAAAAAGAAAGACTTGAATTTTTACATAAAAAATATCAATTTCAAGTAAATCTTGCAATTACAATGGATTCAAGAGAAAAGCGACAAAATAGGGGGAAACAATGGCGATTAAATATTTCAGTTCATAGAAAGAAAAATGCAGATGTATGCACAACTGTCAAGATGACTGGATGAAACGACACTTACTAACCCAGCACCATTTGCCGAACCGGCTATTCAAAATAATGCCGTCAACAGATATGCTGTTGCTTCGAAAAAAACTAGCAATAATGCATGGTAAAACAACTAAAGAAGAAAAGATATTGAAATAATAAGAAAAGCGAGAAATATTGGAAAAGTTGCATAAAAATAAATAAATAAAAGTGTCCACATTTTCACAACGGATATCAAAAAGCTCGTAAGCTTTTTAATATCAACACACATTCATTATCTACATACGTGACGTAAAAAAAAATACGGAGGTAGTAAATGACGTTCCGTACAAATTTCGGGGGAAAAAAATTATTCTCTTAAAAGGATATTTTCATGTATAAATATGGTGATCATGTCCTTGCAAGATGAGATAGCGAGGTTAATCCTTTCAGTATGCGACGAAGGAGCTTTAACAAAATGCATGAAAAAGGGATCGTATCGAAATGCTGGAAGTGGCCCGCAATGAAGAACGAAGAACTCCATGCCTGGCATTACGTAATCCAAATATTTAGGCCACCCAAGTTATTAAAAAAAAGTTATTACTTTGTGGAGGAAATAGACAAGCAACAACAAGTTAAAAAGAGGCAAAGTCCTAAATACGACTGAAAGGTAAAATACTGATACTGATAAATCTTATTAGTTGGTAGTGACATTTGAGTTCTTTATGTTATTTTAGGACTTAAATATTAAATAATGAATACTTTTACCAGTAATATCTTTAGAGAGTAATCAGAATTTAAGATTAATGGTAGTACTGAAACTTTGTAATCTAAGTTACTAAGACTTATAAATACACATGGCTGTGTTGACGAAATACTTTTGATAAGTTACAATTAAATTTTTATATTATTATAGTAATATTTGTATGTTTTACAATGAAACATCGGTTGAACATTACGAAGTATCTGTTTTTTTCAATCCGAATATTTTTTTAGTTTTACTTTTACCTCAAAAAAGTTGAGGACTACTATAATATTTCAGACAATTAGCCCATGTAGGCCTACTATCATATATACGACAAAAATGATATAATAATTAAAAAATACCATCAAATTAACAAAGTTGTTTATATATTTTGATAATCAGCCACCTCTACATATTAGTGACACTAAAAATATGATATGTCACAAGTTTTTATTTTTATTTTCTTGAGACCACTAAATTATTTTTTGACCACAAAATATTTGGTGGGATCGACCATAGTGACAAAACTATTTTGTAGTGGCTAAAGCAGATTTTTTTTTTAAATTCGTGCTTGGGTCTGCTTGTTATCATAACAGATCCACATTTGCGTATAAAATTTTTCAGAAAACAAATTAAGATATTTCATAATTTAAAAACTGGTTAACTGCGGACTCAGAGTACAGTGATGGAGGCAATTCTGTCAGTAAACAAATCGAAATTTTTCGTTTCTGGCCAGCTTTCCTGCGCTTTTAACCCCGAGTTCAAGCGAGTAGCAGTCACTAGACAGATAATTGACCGCAATTTCGGTCAAATGACTTTCGGTGTAGTGCCTTTCGGTAAAATGACTCTATGTATAGTGCCTTTCGGTCTAGTGCCTTTCGGCTAAATGACTTTCGGTCAAGTGCCTTTCCGACTAATGATTTTCAGCCTACTGCCGCGTCCCCGTTCAAGCCTATTCTTGCGATTCATGTTTCCCTTATCGTGGAGTTGCTTTCATACCACGACGTGTGATTCATATTAGCCAGAAAAGATGGCGACACCCGAGTTTTACCTTTCTTGCAAGGGAAATACATGACCACGGTTGGATCCGGAGGAAGATACAAAACTGAATGAAAACATATAAAAATATTTAACGTGAGGGGAGCTAGTAGCGAGAAAGCCATAGCTATAAGTAAAATGACTGAGGATTTGAGTAAATAAATAATAGACGGATGGTGGCTTTTTTAAATTTTTTGCTAAATATAGTTATATATCTCAATTATTTGAACTGATAAAGGTTTAGATACTTTTTGATAGTTTGCGTAATGATTTTTTACGCACCTGTTTTTTTTTTTACTATCTCAATTTTCAAATAACCTTAGAATAATTACACATTTTAAGCTTGATATTATAAATTACAATTTTAAATTCCTTGTTGAATATTTTAGAACTAAGCGGACATTAAGTTTATGTAAATTGTGAATTATAGAACAGCAACAGAGCAATGTAACTACTTTTTTTTTCCTCTTTTATAATTGGAGGGACTGAAGCTGGCGAGAACGTGTAGTGTAAAGGGAGCAACGGCTCTAAAAATAAAAACTGCGGTTAGATTACTCGAGGTCGGGATAATCTTCGTCGTGATACGATATCTATGCTTTAATACCACTCGTAAATCTTCTGACGTTTCAGGGCGTTTTCGTTGTGAGTCACACTGTGTCTGAATTTTTTTTTAAATCTTAAAAACACGAAACTAAAATATCTCAAAAAATCTTTTGTACTATTTCATAATTGTGTTGCGATTATCTTCTCTTTCCATTACACAAGTTAATTTTTCTTAGCAGTATTGTGAAGATTGCCGAGTTTTATAAACCTATATATATATAATGTCCGAGTTTTATATAAATATATATATGGAGCTGAAGTTCCAGACTTTTCTCGGGCAAGACACATCATGATATAAGGATCATCACTGCCAAGATCCAAGCTTGTAGGACATACACTTGAAAAGCGGGAAATTTTGATTTTAAAGTCCCATTGATTGCACAATCTCTGTGCATCAAGGCTACGCTTCAGCAAAACTAGGACGCCAATTTTCAGCTTCATTTTGTGGGGAGATAGGTAACTCCCTAAGAAATACGTGACGGACACACCAAACGATAGCCCGTTACAAATTCGAGGCAACGCCATCTATTGACGAAGTTCTAAACTAAACTGTTATTAGCGCCTGGAGTTCGCTAGCAGCCGTGAGCTTCACTAAGCGGATGGGTTTTTCTGAGGATAAGGATAGAAAGTTGCCAGACCTTAATATATGACCATGTGGCGGACATTGAGAAATTACGCATTTACCTCTTTTTAATTATTGTTCTCAATTTCGTGGGGGCGATTAGAATTTGGTGTAAATGATGCTACTTTCTTCGTTAGCTTCCGATTCAAAATTGTTAGTGAGATCTGAGATAGAACAGAACTGCAATTTAACGGTGCGCCTGCGTAGAAGTCTCAGAAAAGTCGAAAAGATGGCGGACCCGCGTAATTAATTCGTTCATATATAAAATAAATAAAAATATGTATAGAGGTGGGCGGGATCCCGAAACTCGGGCTAAGCGTCGGAAAAGAGACCATTCCCAAACATCGGGAAAATAATTTTTCCTCTCGGGATGATTTTAATAGTAAAAACCTCCGGAAAACTATTTTTTATATTATAAAAAAAACATTGTATACCGTCACCATCTACGTCACGTAACAAACTACAACTTTGCACTTGTATTGGATCGACAAAACACAATTATATCACAACCAAAAAAAACATAAAACTTATTTGTGAAACGTTAATTAAACACTCGTTCCTAAACGCTGTTAAAAATAAAACTCTGATTAAATAAGGTAGCCAATGTGATCAAACATATTATAAATTAATTTAGTTTTAGTTTTGACAAACGTAAACATGTTTGCCTTATTTTTAGATTATATTTGACAACGAACTTCACGAGATAAGCAATGATAGACGTTGTCAGACGCGTGACGTTCGAAACGACACAAACAACGTTTTGAAGAAAGAACCCGAAATATGCCAACTTGATTTCAAATATTTAATATTAATTTTTTTTAAGTTTTTGCAGTTAGTCATCACATACCGTATGATCTAAATAAAATTACGGAAAATGAGAGTGTGATTCAAAAGTGGACATGATAATTGTTTATGTAATTTTATGAAAAAAGATCATCATAACTGCATCATAACTGTTCTAAAACACCCCAAAGCGCAAAAATTATAGGAAATAAATAAAATTTATCCCAACCTAACCTGAGTTGAGTTGGGTTCGGTTCGGTTCAGTTAGGTTATTCTACCAACTGCCAAACAGAAATATAGCTAGGTTTTAAAAAGGGGAAAATATTTTTAACCTTTTCTCCCCTAAAACGAATAATACAGTTTGTATATTTATCACGCTCAGGATTATTTCAAAGAATTCTGCTTTGAAATTCGTGTTGAGTTTTATCTTACAGGTTTTTATTTGCAACGTGGACAACGTGAGAACACGTGAATTTTGCTCGTTTTCCAGATATTACGTGTTCACACATCTCTGCAAGGGTGCCCATACCTATGGGCAGAGTGGGTCCGTGGCTAGCTTTCAGGCACAGAAATAAAATTAGCTGTTCTTGAGCATTTTGGCCAAATTTTTGAGTCCTTTAAGACCATTTTTGGCCATTTTTTTGTCATCTGTGATGGTTTGCCCCACTCCCCCTACAAATTCTGTCCCCCCCCACCCACCCTTTTCAAACTTTCATATGGGCGCCCTTGCATCTCTGGCGAATACTGAAATACTCGCTCACGTTTATTTTATTTATTTTTTTACAGTGGCTATTTTTAGAATTATTTTGACTTTGCACTTCCCTTGCATTCGTTGTCCTGCCGCCATTTTCTCTCGACGGGGGTTGGAAGAGTCGCGCGAGTTATCGGACTCACCTGCGGGCGACGGCAGTCTGAGCGCGGCCAGCAGGGCGACCCACGGCAGGAAGATCATGACCCGAAGAGAGCCCGCGGGATATGGCCGTCGGCGGAGCGTCCGCGCGCGACGCCGATAACACCGTCAAACTCGCTCTCTATCAATCCTGATTGCGATGCGAGGCTCTACCCTCCCCCTCCCCCCTAATACACTATCCCCTCCACACTTTACCTTCGTCGCTTATCGCCGAAACCGCCGAGGTTCGCTCCACCTCACTGCCCGACGTCCGGTGAGAACGTGCTGGAGCCTGGTTCACACCCAGTGACTCAACGAGTGACGCGGTGCCAGGGCTCTGACACTAGCGCGCAGTCTAGTGACATAGGGAAACTTTATATTATTAACTGTTAAATTAATTTTAACCAATATTTTGATAAAAACTCCTTGTCGAAAATCAGTCCAAAACCGGTGTTTAGTATATTTCCTTAAAGTATTTTTTCGTTTTTCTAGGAGCTGTTTTCATTATAAAGTTTAACTTTCGCTCTTCAAATCCAATGATTCGATGGTCGGCGTGAATTCTAGCAGCGGGTGTGGAATCTACGAGTGATTCATGTTAAAAAAATGTAAGTTGAAAAAATAATTTTCGTATATTTATCACGTTTGGCATTACTAAAAAAAATTCTAAGTTAAATTTCGTGTCCGAGTTTCGTATTATAAGTTTATTTTCAACATGATAACACTTAATTTTGCTCGTTACCGAAGTTATATGTTTACCTATCACTGGTGAGTACTGAAAGACTCGCTCGCAATTTTTTTTTTCTGTCGTAGCATTATCTCTTGATTTCAACAAGACCGTCAAAAGCTCCTTTCAACTACGACGTTGACAATTGTATCGTGTCGTCTACGCCATTTCCTGGTCTCTAGTTGGCGCTAACATGTACTGTAATATCGTTACGATCCTACGCCGTTAAAAAAAAATTATCGTAAAATTTATGAATAGTATTGGTTTGAAATATCCAAGAATGTTGTCAATTCATTCATACTTTCGTAAAACTACCCACTTCAAAAATGAATCCACATATTGTAAAGTAAAACAAACCTCGAAAAACTTCTTTCACGCGACTGAAGTCGGAAAGACCTTTGAAGTCGTTTCAAATTTTATTTACTTTTTTTCACGTATTTTAGTATTAGAGCTTGCTTGTTGATTTAACTTATGTTACTAAGACCTCAGAAAAGCGTTTGAAATAGCTTTTAAGAAGGCTTTTTTTTTATCCTCTGTTGAACGAAGAGGTATTCAGTACTTACCCAGGGCCGGTGCAAGGTAAATTGGTGCCCTAGGCGAAAAACCCTAATGCCTCCCCCCCCCCCCCCCCAGCCGGACACCACCAAAAAAATTTTCCTGGCCTCAAAATACATCACGTAAGCCTAAGATTTTGTCAACAATCAAATGTAAGCAGGCTTGTGTTTTTTTTTTTTTTTTTTTACTTATTACAAATCATAAACAGGTCACCGTGGACTTTAAAAAATAACTTATATCAATATAAATATTCCAAACTGTTACAAAAATCAATTTTCATCTAGTTTCAATAATCGTTAAACATATTGTTATGTGTCGTGTTGCGCCGCCCCCAGCTACTTGGCACCCTAGGCGGGTGCCTAGTTCGCCTATATGGACGCATCGGCCCTGTACTTACTTAAACACTTCAGTGATTCGCAACTCCCAAAATTCGAAGCTGGATCAGCCAGTGCGTTTGATTCCACAAAAGACGCGGTCAAATGGAACCACGAAGCACACGTCCGTTCATTTAGAAGTGCGTCCCCCGTTGAGGAGGCGGTGGATTCCCTGCGACGTCAAACAGCGTACAGCTGCGGAGGTTCTGTGAGCCGTTAGACCGAACGGGAAGTCACGTGGTTTCCCGTGGGTGGGGCACGGGAGCTTTGTGGCGTTATAGGTATAGTGTTGCAGCGAACCCGACATAACGACGATGGCTGGGGTGGAAACTTTATCTCCAGCCGAGTGCGGAGGACATCGGCAGTCGACGGCTTAACGACTTCAGGTATTCGGTGCAACGTGCACGTTGCCTCCTGCGCACTATACGACGGCTTCCTTTATAATGGCGTCTGGGTGCGTTCGGAAAGCAAGCACGTGAATACGGCGAGTGGGAAGATTCAGTAGTGTCAACAGTTTTGTTGGCAGGAAGTCAAATAATGATACTTGTAAAAGTACAATAAACCTCAGTTATTTTCAGTATATCAAAGGACAAGGCAATACAATATGGCGGTCGGGGCCGCGGTCATATAAATAGATCTGACAACTTCCTTTCCTAAGCCTTGGCGTGTCTTATTGTTAGTGAAGCTTGCGGCGGCCTGCGAACTAACGGCGCTAGTAGTAGTTCAGCCCATTATTAACATTGTGTTAAATGGACATTTCGTATATAATATGATATTATTCGTAATTTCGTCTCAATTTTAAAAATATTTTCCCCTAGATTATTTTTTTTTTTATTTGTTTAGGTGCTTGTTAAATGCATAATCTGTACCAATGCCTTAATATTTTCCCGCATTCGTCAGTTAAGTTGAAGTGATGAGAGAGAATGACTCAGTCTTGTATTGGGCCTGGTAATGAAGGTTACGACTTAAGACCGATGAACTGTTATTTTAGTTTGTTTACGTGCCTAAGAATCCGATTGAAAGTAAAAAAAAAATGGCTAGCTGCAATACCAGTAAAATTAGAGTTGAAAATTTGCTTTTATTAAAAAGAATTACAGGATCTCAAAAATCACATTTCAAAGTATGACACTTACTTGAAGATTACGTTCGCTACTGACTGCCCCATAATGTGACCCACAGTTTCTGCTTAGAAACCACTGTCACATATGTGTGTCACTATTAATTTATGTGGGATGTATCAGAAAAAATCTTGGTCTGAGTAAGACGTTATTTGATTAACATAGTGGTAGTGAACGTGATAAAATGTAAAGGCGTAGGAATATTCTTTATTTAAATACGCACTTATAAAATATGCTTTCTCATGGGAGATCCCAGTTTATTTGGGATCCGCATTCTTAACTTTTAACTGACAATCGCGGCAAAGTTACAAGTTGTTGCTATACATTTAACACCTATAAAGCTCCCAAATAAATTTAAAATCCTAAACTGTAACTAACGTTTAAAACTAAAAAGAATTTGAAAAATATGCTCACTTTTATACGACGCTTCCATTAAACGCTATGTTAGTCATGGCTTCTACTACTACTACTACTAGCGCCGTTAGTTCGCAGACCACCGCGAGCTTCGCTGTTATGGCCTTTAGAGTCTATTATATATATATATAGTTAAGGGAATAATAATTTATCTTGGAAGTGGCTGCGATTTAAAAAAGAAACAGGCTAATAAAACATTAAACCTCAGAGGCGACACTTAAGGCCAAACAAAGAAAAAGATACTGCCTCCCTGAAAAAACTGTGGAGACTGATGTATCTGCAACTTTAAATTAATAAATAAATATGCAGTTTCATCTATAGGCGTGCTTTGATTTATTTTGCTTCGTAGGTCTTTTCTTTTGAGATCGAAAACTTCTACTATTTTAACTAAGGAAAAAGAAAACATGATATCGTACATCATTGTTAATTGTTACAAAAGGTAAAACACATCATCTTGATAATTAAATTATTGCATTACAAGGTTAACTGAATATTAATGATAATAATATAATAATAATTTAACTTTATAAAAGGGGAACTTTATAATAATGATCATAATAAGTTATGTTTATGATAGAGCCGGCCTGAAAAACGTTGTTACTGGCTCCTTGTCTTTCAGGATGTGTGAAAATACCCATAATCCAATATTAACATCGCACCAAATGTTTCTTTGTGTATGCATTACGGCGTGGCTTCAAATAATAACGCGAATTTTCGAGGTATTTACTGATCCGTATAAATTAAAAAGGTGTAAATTTCTTGCTTGGGTTCACAATGTATACGAAGTTACCTTCTTTGAAAACACGGGAGCGTCTGAGGGTGTTGAATTAACAAAGTTTCGTTTTAAACCCAGTGCTGGATACAAACTATGAAAGCGGACCTCGTTCCACGGCATGGCAGACTCGTTTCTGCCCCGACCAGCTCTTCATCCGGACCATCCTCTGTATCCTGTATTCTCATTGCACCCCTATGTCCAGGGTTTTACCTGTGTCCATACATGTTTTATGTACCTAGGCCAAACTCAACATAGTTCTAAGTCTAGATTTAAAATATGGGAGTTAGTCATGTCTTCAATCGCTGCCATGGCTGGTCGATAACCGAACAAAGCACACAGTCCATTCAACCCTTTCCCTGCATGGCTAATCCCAGAATGACCATGCGTGTGGGCTTCGGTTCTGAGACGCATATAGGTCCCTCCCTTGCCCGGACCCCTCTTACAAGATACACTTAGTTTTGGTTAAGTTATGGAAAAAAAAAATTCGTTTTAATGTGTTGTGTTGCACATGTCCTGAAGTTTAGAAACATCGACGGCCATGGTCGCTCAAGTGCCCTGCTCGGCTGTGCTGTATCGGGTCGAGAACCTGCGCATGGCTCAGTTTGGTTTGGAGGAACGCTTGAGTCGGTGACCCAAGTTTTTATCTCCCATCACTTTGGTTAGGGAGGCAGAAAAGACATTTTCTGTACTTTTACGAAATATGCCTTTGAAAACTAGTTGCTAAAGAAATAGGTTTGTTTTAATACCACAAGAAAGATATTGTAACTTTGTACAAAACATGGCCATGGTTATTTTTACATGTATGAAAACCGATTTTAGAAATAATACTGAGAATTTATTACAAATT
This sequence comes from Bacillus rossius redtenbacheri, assembly GCF_032445375.1. Classification (NCBI taxonomy): domain Eukaryota; kingdom Metazoa; phylum Arthropoda; class Insecta; order Phasmatodea; family Bacillidae; genus Bacillus; species Bacillus rossius. The sequence continues at coordinate 33,199,823 of NC_086337.1, read as the reverse complement.
ATTTTAACTGCTGTTTCGTGGATAATTTAATAGATTGTTCAACAATTTGACATTATTTTGTTGTATTATCTGCGAAGTTAATATTGTAAAGCTATTCCTGGAACGGTTCACAAATAGCCTACCTTTAACTATTGGAGGTTCTGGGACAACATAAAGCATAAATTCCCCGGGAAATAATCTGAACCTAATATTACTTCGAACACTATTTTTTAGTGATACAGTTGTTTTCATATAAACGAACCAATTTTCAAATATCTATAATGTTACATTAACATTTCTGGTCTATTTACAAAAAAAAAATTACAGTGAAATCAGATGTCTCACCTTTCACCAAATTGATCCGGACTTTGGTTCCCAACGACTGTCGAACCCGAAATTCTCGAGAACCGGTGGGTTTTCAGAAGTATCTCCCCCCCCCCCTTTTTTTTTTTCAAAATTACCCCCGGCCATGCATTCCTTTGATGCTCCATTCTAATCTCGTAACCCCTCGCCATGTAAAATGATGTTTAAGTCCTAATAAAATCACTGGTTAACATTACGATGGAAGCCCCCCACTTAACAATAATTCCCATATAAATAATTATTGTCCTCCTTTTAACATGTGGTTTTACTCAACTGAAAAAAAAAATTATGTTTGACTTTGCCTTACATTTCCTGGATGCCCAGCATTTGCTCGTATCTAGGTTGTTCAGAGAGCTTTAACGTAAACTCTTCGTTTACTGATAATACATAGAAGTACATTGAACTTCATCTCCATTATCCGTCCTACGTTTTCCATTCTCGACTATTCGGTCTCTTCCCCATGCTTCTGCTTGATTGAATCCTACCTCTTTGCCAAACTAGTTTTTTTTTTCTAACGGAGTGAGATTATCTTTGGTAATGGGTGATTTCCCCTACTTTGACTCAACAGACCATGCGTCTTCCTAAGTATCCTAGATTTTTCTGCTGCCGTGGCGCACTTTTTTGCTCTAGTTTATTTTGCAGAACTGTTGTTCGATTCCGATTTGTGTTAGACTGTCTAGTTTCCGTTTCACGTCTGATTTCTCTCTATGCGCATGGGTTTACCTTTTATCCCACAGGTTACGCCGCTACGCATCTGTTTTTGCGGCAAGGTACTTCTACTGTGGTTTCACGCTGCCTTTCGCAGCATGGTGGTGAGGGGACAACACGAGATAGAATGAGAAGGTTGTTTCCCACGAATTAATGTTCACCAATACTGGACGTTAAACAGTTCCCGCTGAGCCAACGACAGATCAGTCACATATTTACTCGTATATACGTTCGTGTAAAGTCGTTTGTCCTTTTCACCAGTTCTAATTCCGAGTGACCTTACTCCCATCTTACTTCTAATGGCTCTTAATCTTTAAATTTTCCTAGATACTATCCCGATAAGGGTATGCGAGGAGTATGTTATATTGTATTATTATCTTGTTATTTAATTTCTCAAACTGGTCTTAAATAGTACCATGTACAGAGCTTAAAAATAAACCACGCCGTTTAAAATATGCTCAGGATATCTGAGTGGTGTCTGTTCACGAAAACCATTTACGAACACGTTAAGGGCAGATGAGTAGTTCTGTTTCCTGATTTCGTTCTTAAACTGTAGTTTTAGGAAAGTGAAAATGTCTGACTTCCTTTTTTTTTTCAGAATAATTTTTATTTACAGGCATGAAACATCCGGTGCAGATTCTTGAAGAATTCAAGGGACTTAAAATTACACCTTTATTTTCATTTCTCCGCCATATAATGTTATGGTCACCTTTAGAATCTCATATTTTCCCTATTCACGACAAAGAATACTGCGCGCCAGTTCAGAGCCTTACGCTTAGAGACGTTACCGAGATAGAATCACTAGCGAGCTTCGCACTTATTCTGCCATCCGCCTCCCTAACATAAATGCACCCCTGACTAGGGTCCCTTAACCAAGTCCGCTGTGTAAATTAACTGTGCCGGGGACCATTTCTTCATTTCATCTGTCCGTATGTTGACTTTATTTTACAACACTGGATTTATTCCCCTGATTCCATAAGTGCCGTCTCTTTTATTGGTCTGTTGAAAATTCCTAGTGCAACATTCGTCAAGTGAACACTTTGGCTCGTTATCTCCCATGCATTCAATAATTTCAAATGTTCCATTTGTGAAATGAATATTTATTGTTTAGTTTTAAAGTAACGTTTAATATTCGTAAGTAAAATCTTGTACGTAGTGAAAAAAAAGTTTTGATTGCAGAAGTAGTTTAAAGCAATTTTTTTTTAATTCCACAATTAATTAAAATGATAAGTGTGCAAACTATCGAATCCTACTAAACGAAAAAAATATGACAATTGTAAGTGTTTAGTGTTTAAAGGTTATTATTATTATTATTATTATTATTATTAACAATTTATTCGAGAAGCGGCACTGAGTTTTAGTATTTTAATTCGAATTATCCCACGAAACGTGTGTATTCAATTAGAAAAGAGTTTATAAATAATTTCACCCCTTATCACACGATAGCTTATCTCTTTAAACCATCTTTTGAAAAGAACCCGGTCTATTGTCTATGTAGTGCAAAGTTTACCAGCATGACTGAGCAGTCTGGCAAAACAAGTGCCGTTATCTCCACGAAATAAAATAGTGTGACAAAATGTAATTATTTCATTCATTGGCGTGTAAGCTGTCTGGTAGAAGTTGTGCGAATACCAAACGTCTTTTTTTTTTTTTTTTTTTTTTGCAAATCAAAGGTAAGTGTGCACTTAGTTATTTAGCTCTACGAATGAGGAAAAGTAATTTCATAATTGATGTTTTTAAATGATTATTAGAGAATGTGTTAGTCGTTTTATTATGGTGATGTCTTTGTTAATTATTTTTTTTTATTTTCCTTTTTTTAAACATGTTTTATTAAAGTTAAGATAGTTATAGTAACGGAAATTTTAAAACCCGGAGTTATTTATTAACTAATAATTAGACTGTTTCTTTAATTACAACAATCTAAATGTCCATCCACAAAAAAATATCACAATCCGTAAGTCCACGTTTGCTCTCCCCACTGGAGCTCGGCTCGACAGTGTGTCTCTCTGATGTTAGTCTCTTACCGCAAACTGTGGTCCCAACACCACTCACTCGCACCACTCACTCGTCCCGGGTGCCTCGTTCCCCCGATGCTCCGATCTTCGCGCGCGAAGTCCGTATCTCGTCGCCCACTATCGCTCGCCAAAGGAGCCACTCACCCTCTTCTCTTCACTCTCACTATTCAGAGGATTCACCAGGTTCGTGCCCTCACCGGTGACGTCACCAGCCTCCCACTCGCTCCGCCGGAGATAGACATCGTCTTACACACCTGCCAACTCCCGCCCTGGAAGTATTTAAAAACAAACTTGGGTTGTAATGTTTTTGAGTGCATCTGAGCAGTAAATGTGGGTCCTCACCAGTAAACAAGCCGCGATGGGCGTGTTCTCGGGCTCCCTGCTCCTGCTGCTGGCGACGCTCGCCGCCTACGTGTACGTGAGCTTCAAGCGCAAGTACAAGTACTGGGAGAGGAAGGGGGTGGCCCACGTGCCTCCCCCCAGCTTCCTGTTCGGCAACACGCGCGACTTCACGCTGATGAGGCGCGGCATCGCCGGCGTGCTCGCCGACATCTACAAGGCCGCGGAGGGCGAGCCCTTCGTGGGGCTGTTCCAGTCGCGGCAGCCCTTGCTGCTGGCCAGGGACCCGCAGTTCGTGAGGAGGGTGCTCGTCGCAGACTTCGCGCACTTCGCGGACCGCGACGTGGACGTGGACGAGCGCGACAACCCGGTGGACTCGACCAACCTCATCTTCCTCAAGGGCGAGCGCTGGCGCGCCCTCAAGATGAGGATCACCCCTACGCTGAGCGCCTCCAAGGTCAGGGGCATGTTCGCGACCATGGCCGAGTGCGCCTCCAACATGGCGGACGGCCTCCGAGGGCCCGCGGCGGCCGGGGGCTCGGTGGAGATGCGCGACGTGGCGGGGAACTACACGACGGACATCATCGGCACGTGCGCCTTCGGCCTGGCCATCGACTCCGTGAGGAACCCCGACTCGGAGTTCCGGCGCATGGGGAGGAAGGTGTTCGCCACGACGCTGGGGCTCGTCCTCCGGCGGCTGACCATCATCAACTACCCGGCCGTGGGCAGGCTGCTGCGGCTCTCCTACTTCAACACCGAGGTCACGGGCTTCTTCCGCCGCGTGGTCAGGGACATGGTGGAGCACAGGCAGAGGAACGGTGTCTCCAGGGACGACTTCCTGCAGCAGCTCATCCGGCTCAAGAGGGACGGCATCGTGCTGGAGGACAGAAGCGCCGACGAGGACGACGAAGGCCTGATGCAGCAGCTCAGAGACGCCGGGACCGGCAAAGAGGACAAGGTTTTCGGTAAGGCCCGCTCCTTCATACTTTAGTTAGCATACAAAATTTTAACCCATATTTACTAATATGCAGGCGGGTATGCCGGTGCAGTCTAAGGTGGCGGCGCATGCTGGGGTCAGGCTGGACATATTGTAATATTATCCATACATCGATATATCGGTTTGAAATATATCGATACCAATAAAAATCAACTTTCGATGAATCTGGTTATCAAACTATCAAATATTTTACCCCTTTTTTATATAATTTAAGTATATATAACATTGAGTTCTTGATACATCTAAGCCTTTGTAATTAGATTACTTAAAAACACGTTTGGCTTTCACAAGCAAAAGTTTGTATAACTGAGTCATTTTTTTCAATTTGTTAATTTTTAATGTTTAAACATCTTAGCTCTCGGTATACGGCATTTGGTAGGAGTGTTTTCGTGAAAATAAAACGGAATTCGATGTACGAAAATGTGGGACAAATATGGTGCACCCACATTTAGCCATGTTAACGCATATATAGTCACTTTCATAAACATCAGGGTTTACCAAACGTATTGGTGTGCCAAATTAAACTTTATTATAGTGATACTACCCTGTAATATATTAATAATTATTGCATGTTGAAGTTTTAGCTCGTGTGTTGTTACCAACGATGCCGATTTACAAGGTATGCGTAAACTTCATTTAAACATATGATTCCTTTATTCTATTTTTGTGTCAAGAGGAAATTTTATTTTTTCTTTTCGACTCTGGCATTGATTTGCATGTTTTTATTTATTATTTTATACTTGTCAATTGTTTGAATGAAAATTACTGTGCTTTAATATTTTTCGCTATACAAATATTTTTTTTTCGCCAACCATTAGGACATATTTGATAATTTTTAAGCCACCCTGCCTACACAAGCGCACGAACTTTATCATAACTGTTACGAAACTATCCGAAGCGCATCAAATGCACCGAATTTGAGAAAAATGTTAGGAAGTGAAAATATATAACTTGACCTGTTTGGGTTGGGTTTGGTTACGTTAGGTTATTTCCATCTAATTAAACAGAATTATAGTTAGTTTTTAAGAAGAGGAAAAAATGTACTGTTTTTCCCTAAAATTAATAATTATTTTCGTAAATTATTTTAGATAATTCTACGTTAAACTTCTTGTCCGAGTTTCATGTTAAAGGTTTATTTGCAACATGAGAACAAATGAATCTGCTCGTTACCGAGTTTAGACGTTTACACATCACTGGCGAGTACTAAAATACTAGCTCATTTTTTTTATTTTATTTGTATTCGGTATTCTCTTATCGTCATGTAACAATGACTTCTCCTTCGCCAACTTTTATTTTTTAGTAAATGTTATGAATTGTTAATTATTACATACTTATCTGTCTGAGGTCCACATGTCTACGTCTAGATCACCGGTCTACCTTTCTCTGCAGTGCAATGTTTCAACTTACCTTACCTTACCTACTGTGAGCTCCAATATTTTCCTTTTTTTTTTCTTCTCTCTTTTCTGTAAATATTAATTTTGGTTCTTTCCGAAGCCTTTGATCCATAATTTTATTACGTTTTCCTGCCAAATCGATTTATTTACAAATTATTTTGATGAAAATTTTTTTTAACTTGAAAAAAAATAACGATTTTATTACAAATCGATATTTTCGGAACAAAACATCGATATTTACGTCTATCGTATCGTGATGTTCGACGTATCGATACATCGACGCCATCTCCAAGCATGCCTAGCTGGAGAGGGGAAGCCTAACATGTATATCAAGTTCTGTCCCTGCCCGAACACGCCCGAATATTCACCTTCGGCCAACCTCGGGTTTATTTATATATATATATATATATATATATATATTTCTCTCTTTATTTTAATGTAGCTATACTAACCTAACTAACCATCAGTAGTGTTTTAAAGTGTTTTAATGTAGCTAGCTAACCTGACCGACCACTTTTAATATTTGAATTCATTTTTTTCCTGCATAAAAAAAAATCCCGAGGTTGGCCGAAGGTGAATATTCGGGCGTGTTCGGGCAGGGACAGAACTTGATGTACGGGAAGCCTACAACTCACGTAGTTTCGGTTCCCTACCACGTTCGTGCAACTTCGGATTTCTCTCAAAAATTGAAATTAAAATGATCGAAGTGTTAGGTTAGGTTTAGGTCAGTCACAACATGCTTGTTTTCATCGGAAACTTCTGATTTAGCGGCTGAAGTGGCGTTAGTACCGAAACGCAAAACTTCGGAAATCTTCGGAAATTCTCGCAGGGAACCGAAACTACGCGAGTTGTAGGCTTTCCTTGATGTACATATTAAGGCTTTGTATATATATACTGTATAGAAGTCGCCAGCCCAGGTTAAAATTTCTAATACGGTTTTGAGGTAGTTGGTTAATTCACCGCTGCAATCGCCACCATCTCTAGGGCATCGACTTGTGGTGGTCCCTAGCGGACAAGTGTCGAACTCTTCAAACACCCCTTCCCCCTCCTGTTGAACGAACTTGAGCTGCAGTGAATGATGGGTGGGGGGTGCGGGGAATGATAGTGGGCGACAGGGCTGCGCTCTAACGTGTAAATAACAACTAAGACGATACAGGGCGTTACGGCAGCGCACTGCAGCGGTGAAGTTCCCAAGTTGCTCTCATACGCTTCTGAAAAACGTAGAGTAAATCCTATCCACTCGCGACTTCTATACAGTATATATATTCAAAGTCTTAAGGCTTCTCAGCTGGAGAGGGTGGCGGCGGCGTGGCAGTGCGGGCTTCGCGTTGCGCAGAGATCACGGACGACCTGCTGGCGGCGCAGTGCTTCGTGTTCTTCACGGCCGGCTACGAGACGTCGTCGGCGACCATGGGCTTCTGCCTGTACGAGCTGGCGCTGAACCCGCGCGTGCAGGAGCGCCTCAGGAGCGAGGTGGACGCGGCGCTGTCGGCGGCGACGGCGGGGTCGACGCGGGACGACGGCGGCTGCGCCATCACGCGCGAGTGCGTGCAGCGGATGGAGTACATGGACGCCGTGGTGCACGGTGAGAGCGCAGCACCGCGCCGTGTGCTTTCAGACCTGCGCAACGGTCTCAGGCTCTCGGCGTACGGCATACGGCAGGAGTAATTTCGTGAGTTGAACGGGGTGTGTTACCACGGTGCTGACGTTTGAATCAGACGGCACATAAATCTGGAAAAGATGGCGGACCCGCGTGATGCACCGGTATATATTGCTTTCGCGAACATCGCAAAAAAAAACAGCATGTTTTTTTTCCCGAATCTCTGTTCACCGTATGTGCACCAAGGTAGGCGGGCCCCTTGTAGAGTTGGAAAAGCCAAACATTCAGGGAGTCTCGTGGTGTGCGATGATCTTAGAACGACACAAAAAAAATTAAATTACTATAATAATTAGTGGCAGGTCCAAATGCTTCTGAAGGGCTTTCCCGGTTACAACCTACATAGGGGGGAGGGGGGGGATGTTGATTTCTATGAAAAGCCGGGAAGAAAACATTGGTTTTTGAACCCAAGCATCCTGCCCTCTTACGCGAGATTCTGTATCCACCACCAGCGATGGTTCATTTGAACTGGTATTTGAGACCCGCTCACAAACCAAGTCACTGATGTCGCCATAAGCCCACAAACCAGTATTTTAACAACTGAATTATCACTGGCCACAAGACAAACGAGTTATACAGCTTTGTATTTATAATCAAATGCATAATGAATTTGTTTATTTTTAGAATTTATTCATTATTATTTGTGTGCCTGCCAACAGTCATAGCATAGCCTTTAATAGGCAGGCACTTAAACATTACATTAAGTAAAGGGATAATCACATGCATTAAGTACAGAGACAGTCAAAATAATGAACATAGGACAACACAAACATACCTAAATTATTAGGACAAACACATGCCAAAGACACTAAAATAACCAAAACAATGGGACCAAAAAAATAGCATCATCTATTTTAATTCTACTTTATCTAATGAAACATATATATATATTCACATACATACATAAAATTGTTACTTAACTGCATTTAAATTAAGAATTCAAAATGACTTCCAATTATATTTTTTTATTTTAAAAACAGGTCCAGATATTCTAAGCTATCGTTAAAATTATCAGCTCAACGTTTGGATAACTCATTGTTTCTGTAAGTTGTTCGAAATAATTGCGATGTCCCGTATTTGGAAACAGGAACTCTTAAGTCCAGTTTTGCTTCACATTTCTGTGTTGCTGATTCATAATGAAGTAAATGACGCGAGATAAAGATCGCGGTGACACGCAGGTTGGTCGTGAGACTTGTCTGCCCGCAGAGACGCTGCGGAAGTACCCTCCAGTGGCTGTCCTGACCCGCGGGTGCACGCTGCCGTACAACCTCCCTGGAGCCTCGGAGCCCATAGAGAAGGGAGTCCGCCTCTTCGTTTCCGTTTACGGGATACACCACGACCCCAAGTACTACCCCGACCCGGAGAAGTTCGACCCGGAGCGGTTCTTGCACCAAAACAAGCACCGGACCCGCAGTCCTGCCTACTTGCCTTTCGGCGTCGGGCCGCGCATGTGTTTGGGTAAGTCTTATCGTTTATAACATTCCAGTGAATTCACCTCCACTTTGAGACGTGAACTTCAACACCGCGCCAACTTTATTCCCCAGTTTTTTGACGTGATAACGTCTTATAAATCGATGAACGCCGGCTGCACGGACGAAAAAATGGTCACGTTCCGCCTGAGACGAGCGTGCAAGAACCGGCCAACCACCGTGCGAGAAAATATTCTATAATATCAAACAGATTAAGGCGGGCTTTTTAACTAATTGTTCGTGATTATATTTAAACAACTTAATTAAATTAAATTTGCAGAAACTGTAAATAATATCTGAAAATTAAAAAGTATGCAATTTCTCATCAATGATTTATTATGACATTATCACGTTAAATTATCGTCCGTAAACCGACTTTACAAACAACCCACCTTTTTTCTTCTTCTAAATATATACTTTTGCTTTTCAGGTTCTCGTTTCGGCCTTCTGCAGATCAAGGTTGGATTGGCAGCGCTGCTGTCTAAGTATCAGTTTGATACAGCCACAGACACAGAGATTCCTCTGCAGCTGAACCCGAAATCGTTCATACTGACGCCTAAAAATGGCGTTAAACTTAAGATAAGCAGCAGGAAATAAAAACCGTTATGTATGCTCTTCTCATCACAAAATTGTTTTTTTTTTCTTTTCTTTTCGCAAGTATATTTTAATTATCTAAATATTTGAAAATCTATACTAGTCTACCAACGACGTACAATTATTTTAACTTAACATTTTCATTTTGTTTGAAGTGTAAAGGTAAATATTAAATATTTCATACTTGATATGCTGACTGTAATGAGATATTCGCTGTGCAACTAAGTAACCAGGCATATCTGCACTGCCTTCGCCCATATCAGAGCTCGTCTTAATTCCGAGTTCATATTGTTTTCAAGTTCTTTTTGTCTTCGAGTTAATTTTGTTTTTTGTATATAGATTTTATTGAATATTAAGTCCCATTACTGGGAAGATATTGATTATAATCCCATTCTTAATAAAAATTTCAGTATTAATGAAGAATTATGGAAATGACTTGACCCATAACTAGTATTAAAAAAGAAAGTGCGTGATATATCAACATGTCAACATGTCTTCAATAATTTGTAGAGACTTAAACTTATCTACTGGAATTTCTGCAATCCTCCATCGTTTGGAGTTTTAAATTTAAAATAATAAAAAAACAGAGGCAATTTAAAAATAAAATACACATTCTCAAGACACCAAAATGTTTTGATTTTATAAATAATAAAATTAGTTTTAAAAATGATTTTTGGGCAATTTAAATGTACTTTATTAAATACTTCTGATAAGTGTACAGTTTCAGAATTATTGATGACCTTTTATGACTTACATACAAGATATTTAATGTTTTACTAGTATCTATTCATCTAAACTCGCTATTATTTTCCCAGAATTTCCTATTGATTTATTAATATTTATTTAGCCTGTATTGCCGTGTATGACCAGCTGCTTTTTTACAAGTGTGTTGGTCCTTACAGCACAGTATAATAATTTATTTGGGGGAGAAATGTATTTTGGGATATTCCTAACAGGCAGATGTGATTGATATTAGGTCACAGATTATATCTTATGTTATGTTTTTGCAATTGTTGAGCGTGTTCATGTGAGTCTGTAGATTTCAAAGTTTTTCTGTGACATGCATTTATTCTGTTTTAATATACATCCAGTTTGTTGAATTTTTAGCACTGGTATTCCCCTGGTATCAACGTGATGAATTTCATTACATCAAGAAATTGCACTACCATATAAAGTGCAATTATAGTTTATGTGAGATTCTAAAAGTTATCTCCACTAGAGAGGCACCAAACAGAATAGATTGTTTTGTTTGAAATTAAATATCGCTTTACAAAGGCGTATATCATGGGTTTTACGACTTTTATCATATAATAATAATTAATAGCAAAAGGAAGAAAAACTATTTAAAAAAAATTTTTTAGTAATAGTTTGTGAGGATTAGTTACAAATGTTCTAACCACAGCTCATTGTTCCTTGCTTTATATATATTTTTTTCACTTCAGAAAAAGATGAAAATAGTGGGCCGGGGGGGGGGGGAGGCACAGCTGCCCCCTTTGCTTCCCCTAGATATACTAATGTCAGTATTAACAGTAAATGAGCATGCAGAATATTTTAAACTTAAAACGCCCTAACCGTTTCCCTGAAATTTCCTAATGAGTGTGAATTTTTTTTCGTCTGTCTCACTGATATATCTTGCAAGATAATTTAGATATGAATATTTTGATTCTCATTGTTAAGAAAACCAAAGATTTATTAATAGAATTTTATACAATCCATTTCATTACATCACATATGACAAGATTACATTGTTTGTTATCCTACAGAAAAAATTCATTACACTCATACTTATTTTAAAACATCCTTTTCGGCACAGCTACACGCGCAAGTTCTTTATATATATATAATGTATATATATAATGTATATATATAATGTATATATATATTATGTATATATATATTATGTATATATATGTATATATATATATGTATATATATGTATATGTGTGTGTTCTGGAAACTTCAGGAGGGAGCATTGTGCTGTTACATTTATGACTACTTCACGCACATAATGTAAACAAACTATTTATTTACTAACATTTTATTATATTTATCGTCGTTTGTTTATATATTTCCGTTTGAACGATTTATTTTGTGCAATTGAACGTCTCTACGTGTGTCGGAATTCTTGACATAATTCCAGCTGACAACTAAGCATCATTTGACTAGACCCCTCTAGGGCCTTATTGGTTTTAACGGTGATTTCAGCTTTTGACACTGATTTTATATAAAAGAGTGTTTATTGTTGAAAAATAACATTTTAAATTTGTGACGTTTTGACACTTCAAGACGTTTTGGGAGAAGTCGGATTTTATTATAAAGTGTTAAATTACGTTAACGGTGATTTTGTTCCGGCCAATCAGAGGCCGAGTTGCAATAATGAAGAGTTTGGAACTAAAAATTAAGAATAGAGGGTTATAAAATTGTGGCGTCACAGTCAAAATCGCCGGGGTTTGGATCCCTTAATAATATGAAATTCGACGAAGCTATTTAGGTCATCCAAGAAAAAGGATGTTTCTAAACGACGTCTACAGTAATTATATGTAATTATTATAGGGCGCATCAGAACTGATGCGATCTTAGGAGTGAAAATACGTAATATCTGACTCGATTTCCTCCATCGCAAATGACCGTGCCTACGAAACAAAATAGTCATATCTGTTTCCCTACAAACGTAAAACATTTAATTAATACGTGAAATTACGTCAACACACTAAAGACAGACGTGTTTTAATTAATTTTACTCTGAATACACAATCCAATTCCTATACCCAGAGGTTAAGCGGGATAGGATCTCACGGTGTTTTGCCGACACATATAATGAACTACGCCGAGGTACAATTTTAATTGAAGTGAACTTTGAAAATATATATGATAATTTATTCATCTTTCGCCGCACCTAAATTGAAAACAACGAACTTTACAAACGGGATAAAACGGACTTTTGTATATGTATTCATGTGTGCAACCTAATTCCTGAGTATGGTAAAACACATATTTAGTTGCCATATGTCAAGTTACTAATTTGAATATTTATTGTTTTATTAAATACGACCTAGAAATTACGTTTGTAATTTATTGTCTGTTTTATGTATGGTAAAATATCCCAATTCTTTTTGTTTCGACATTCTAACTATTTGTCCTGAAACTTTTACTAATTTTCTCTTATGTGTATAATCCTATTTATTCTTTATAAACACCTGACATTATATACATAAGAGTGGCGCCCATAATTAAAAATAATACAGACGTTGCAGTGGAGCGACCGATCAGCTGATCGATATAGAGCTAGGTGCAGAGCTATGCGATTGGCATAGAGCTAGCTGCAGCCATACCAAAAAAACAACATAACACAATATGTCATATTTTATATTTATGTATGTTTCTTCATCTGTTTTTACACAACTGTGTTAGATTGAGACACTACATATACTTTCTGTATTTACAGAAAGTGACAACCCAAGTGGAGATTAAGTAAAGACCACCACACACACATAGTACAGCATGCTAGAAATTTCTCGAATATTATAAAAACTTAAATCTACAGAACACTCTATCTGTTATACGATTGTAAAAATTCGCATACACCATGCAACAAAAATGTTTTGAATGTTTTCTATTTAGGTAAGTATTGTACTGGGTTGATTGTTTAACATCCTTCAAAAATAACATACCCATTTTGTCCCATAGGCTAAGCATTAAACAAATATATTCGCCCCTTGAGCTAAGGGTTGCAATCATCAAAAAATCGTTTTCAATAAAATATTTGGGTAATATTAAGGAAATTTATAAACTGCTGAAAAGATTTTATACTATGCTTACAAAGTGTAATTACATTATTCTTCCATAACCATATTTTTTCACTCCTTGTAATAAAGTTTTGCCTATGAACAATTGTTTTAAAATAAATTTTAGATAATAAGAAATTTTAAAAAATTCGAAAACATATTATTTTTTATGTCTTTTAAGGAGTTAATTTTTCTCCTTGCGGGAATAAATGGTTGATAAGAATTGTTTCGGAGAAAAGAAAGCGTATAATAAATGAAAGGATGTGATAGTAGTATACATGATAAGAAAATTATATGACTTTTTTTCTGTATTTGAAACCCATTTTTTTTAACCCCTTGGAGTAACTGTTGACCTTACAAAAACTGTTTTAAATAATATTTAGAATGTTAACATTTGAAGTGAACATGGTAAGTAAATTATGACTTTTTTTTTTACTTCAACTACTGGATTCTTTGTTATCCTTGGCATTGATAGTTAGTTGTATCGAGAAAAAAAAATTTCAGATAAAAGTTTTAGATAATATTTAGACGGACTGCAATAAGTGTTAACGGTTTTGGTTATAGGTATACATAATAAACACTGTGAAATGTGCAAGGACCAAAAGCGCGCAAGACAGTAGAGGCCAGTACAGTTATTCGTCCAGAACTGCCTGAGGCCATAAAGTGCTGTGTAATCAATTTTTAGTTAATAAAACTGCATAAATAGCACCATTTTCCACCTTGAAATACAAATTTTCCCGGGGGAGGACCCCCGGACCCCCCGCTTCAATAGAGGGGATCGATGATTCTTTATAAAAAGGTATATTGCCCCCCTTTGTAAATTTAGTTGTTGCGCCCTTGGTTCCATGTGTTCCCCACGAGTGAGACAACGCCGCCATTTAGCCACACTATAACAGAACAATGACTCCAACCTCTCGCGCCACTGTAGACCCAACGACACCACCCCTCGGCCAGACTCACGCTGCTGTCGCCGAGGTGGTGCTCCTACGGCACTGCAGGCACCACAGCAGCCCCCCCCCCCCCTCGACCCATCTCACCGAGATGGTACGCTTTGCACCGCTGCAGGCACCACGAAGCCACCCTCAGCCCAACCTCCACTGCTTTCATCGAGGTGGCACACACTAGTGCCCCTGCAGGTGCAACTATTCTGCTTTCTGGCTTGACTGCAGCTGCAGTTACTGGGGCAGCACGCACTTACACAATGGGAAACATCCCAGGGGCTCCATCCGGCGATTGTGCCCCCGAGTGCGCACCGTGGTACAGCCTTCTAGCAGAGTGCGAGTCCTACCAGCTGCAGCCACCAGAGGCCTACCATGAGGGTGTAAGCACCCTACGGGCTAAGATCAAGCTTCTTCAATGGTGGCGTTTGACATCGTACCTCCTGCAGCAGTAAACCCTTTTCACTACCCTACCAGTACTATTCCCCTGTTGGAGTAATGCACCCTCTAACCAGACCACACGAGTCAGAAAAGCCATAGTTTTAATAAACAAAAAACTAATAAGTGCAACGTGTTCGCCATAATTCATCTTTTAAATCATTATGTTATTCCATACTGTTTGTGTTTCCTAAGTTTCAAAAATAAAGGGAGTGGTCATTTCAAGAAACAGATGATCTCCATTTTTGTCTCATGTTACATTGAAAATTAACTACTATATTTTTAGGCCTTCAGCCACCTAATTTGTCATTAGAATTTTCATTCAAGGTATTTGTGAAGTGTTTGGTTTTTACAATTCATGTAAAATTAGTTTTAGTTCTTTTATGCTGAGAGGTGGCGCTGTCTCCCACCACATTTTTTTTTACTCATGCCTCCGCCTCCTCCCAGCAGTCTTCAGTCTTTGTCAGGCCGTGGTCCAGGGTGGATGTGTCGTATCCACGGGGAGCCATCACAATTTCATTGATCACAGTACTTCTGGTAATTATAACTTATTAACTGTAACATATTTGCTGATTCCCCCAATACATCCTCGGACCGTTTATGGTGCAGAGCATGACACGCCCACCATTAGCTTCACCCACTGTGTGGTCCTTTCACCATGTGGCTTCGAGGTTACAGCACTGGCCGAATCCAGAACTGTGCGTAAATCGGCCACCCATTCGTCCGCTGGCTTTTCAAGTAATATTGTTTCAGCCAATTTAATATAGATTCTCGATGTCCACTGCAGATCGAGAGCAACGTGTTTCAACCACTCTTGTTTCTTAGAAAATACTACCAAGATGACTAAGCATAGCATGCCACTATTAAATTAGTTGTGTTCGACATTTCGTTCTTTCAAGAGCTATTGTAGTTTGCCCATACAAACTGTAAACCTGTAAACCATGTCACATGAGAATAAAACCACTTTTTTTCCAAATGCTTATATCATTCAAAGACATTTTTCAGCTTAAACTGCGATGTGAGTGTGTCGTGTGTGTTGGGCTTATAATTAAAACTCAGCCTCCGAGCCTAGTGGGCCATGCTGGGGCCGACGACCCACGAGACATCATCGGTTAGCCGCAAGAGCTAGCCTGGCGCCCTCCCAGAGCAAAGTCAAGCCTCATTCACGGCCACAACTAAGCACACCATAGGTCTTGGACACAAGACTGCAGGTGATGACACGCTGCATAATATTTATACAAAATTATGATACGAGTTTGAGCTAATTAAGGAAAAATTATTAGCTGAAAAAGGGTGTCTTTTTAAGTGGCAAGAAATTTTTAAATACTAAAGAAACACGAATATATAAAATTTGTTGTTAATATTTGTGTTTTTGTAGTACTTTCTCCCACTAGAAATAGTGTTGTCAATTCCATTACACAATATTTTTCCCTGTATAAAAATCTTTACTTTTTTTCATATAAGTCATAGAAATTTTCATTTTTTGGGTGTAATTTTACAACTAATTTTTAATTTTTTTTATGTATTTATACACATAACTTCCATGTACATCAACTAAAAGGAAAGAGATGTAAATAATGAAAAATTTAACACATTTTCATGAGAAATGCTCCTTCCGTCGTTGTGATTGGTCTCCTACCTGTGATATCAACACTAAAAGCAACTTTGCCACACTTCCATAGAGACTTTTTGTCAACCCGACAATTTTAATTCCGATAGTTACTATAGCAGTTTCAATAATTCGCATTTAGCTGTCTATCGGAATGAAACTAGAAGCTCATTGCGCTAGCAGAATTATTCCGACAGCATCAAGAATAAGCCCTCTGATCCAATCAAAACATTTTTTGCAATATTTAGTGTGAAAAACGAATTATGTTATACAGAAACTATGTAATAGTACTTATCACAGCACACAACAAATATGTATCCAATTTATACACAGCGAAAATTTCCATATTTTTCATGCACAGTAGGTAAAATGTTAAGTAACGAAAAATTGCTAATATAACTTATGTAAATGTTTAAGAAAATGAATTGCCAATCACAATAAATAAACCTACGACTCGGTAGTAGGCCTACTATCACGTCGCGTATTTTAATCTGAATATACATCACATAATATAACGAGGTGAAGAAGTTATTGCTGGTTTTAAATGTACCTAACTTAATATAACTAGCTCTCTGCACAACAAAAGACCCCCCATTTTCAACAAATGGAATTCCTAAGAACAACAAACTCTCGACCTGTATCGGATTGGCGATTCCACCAGCAAGGGAGTTTTGTAACATCATTCCGATACTTAATTTAGCTAGCAAGTGTTCAAGAATAGGGTTCGGCAAATCTCTGTTGGAATCAAGTCATTCCACTAGAGTAATTATTCCGGCAGCATTAAGAATAGGCCTGAGAATTCCACTCATTCTATCGACGTACATATGTAACCTCATTTAGGATACGCGCATCTTCACAAACTACGGATTTTAGAGATCCCCAATTGTGGTTGCGGAGCGTTATTAGGTGACATTAACCATATTTTACTCGAGTGTCTCCAAATGGTGGATCGGGAAACATTTCTCAAGAGGTTACGAGATTTGCAATTGCCTCTCCCACTCAAATTTCCGGAAATATTGATAGACGCTCCTAATATAATTTTTCACATGATTGCCAACTTCCTCACCCGTAATAATGTCTCTTTGTAACTATATACATAGTGCCGGAAATTAGGCATTTCGACACTTTTTTTTAATTTGTTATTATATTTTAAATTATTTTTGGAAATTTTATTTTTTCAATTTATCTGGTTACTAAAGGGGTGATTTACTCTTTGTTAGGCTGGTGTACTATACGTACTTAAACTTTGTGCCAGTGGACTGAAGCACCTTTCTCAGGGGCCAATCTGATATTTTGCTAGTCTAATGTGGACGTGGGCAGCCCGGTTGAAATTTCTCTCGCCTGCAGTCACGTCCCGGGTTTGTAATATTAATTCCCTGCATGACCAAAATTGCATAGAGCAGCTTCTAGCCTGCAAGCTGCTACTTCTTAGAGGCCTGCTGAGAGTAGCGAGTCTCGTCACGAACGAGTCTCCAGTGGACCTCCGTTCCCAGCTTAGTGGCGTTTTATGTCCACCCTCCCCTCTCTCTCCCCCCCCCCCCCTTAGTTCTGAGAAATTATGCTAAGAGCAGTGACCTGACGTGAACCTCGCCAAGACGATGGCCTACTCCAAGGACATTCTCCCTTTCCCTACAGAGACCTCCACGACATCTAGCGGCAGAAAAAGCAACTTCGGCCCTCGTGGCCAGCGAGCTGAGACTACGCCAGTGACACCTGGCGGCGGTTCAGTTCACCGCCTCCGTTAGTTCCCCTTGAGGCCGCCAGAGCGCACCACCACTCCTTAAGGCCCTATGCTTCCTCCTCGCGGCCTGTAATAGTCGATTGTAGGTTGCTTTCTGTTCCTGCCGGTAGAGACCACAGGAGTCGCCCTTTGGCGCAAAAAAAAACTGAAGTCGTGGCGGCGACCACGTCGGGCACCTCCGAATATGTTCGGTCCAAAGCCGAACCTTCCCCCTCCTTCTCCCTAGGGCCCTAGCGCCCGTTTTAATAAGGAGCTTTGTCCGCAATCGCCGCACTCAGTACTCTGACTTCGGCTACTTACCACGTCATCTCGGCGTCCTCTGGGTTAAGAGGCTTTTCGCGGGAACTGCGAATTCGTGTGCATAAGAGATGTAGTCAGTTGCCTTAAGGGATGTGATCCCAGTTGTACAGTAGCCAGTCAGTAGTAGTAATTAGTACAAGTCATGTTTTTATTTAAAGTTGACGTCCCTCGGCTTCTGGTCCCTATTTCCCTGTTTACTAGAAATGTCTGTTATGCCCGTACTGCTCTCGTCGGAGAGGTGTGGGTCCAGGTCGACGTGGCCGGGACCAGGAAATGCGGGACCTGGAGGGATGGTGAGGTAGAATGACAGGTAGATCGAAAGGACCACTCGATGTTAATCGTCCCACGAGCTCTTTTATTGCGTTCCGAGAGCTTGCCGCGGCCTGACGGATACGTCGCGGGGTGCGCGCCCTTCTCACGAAGACCCGGACTCCCGAAGACCGTCTCGTACGGCCTACTCGTCACGACGCGTACCGGCAGTTCTCCCACGTAACAAAGTTCCTGACAATCAACTGCTTCGCAAAGACACGTGACGCGTGCGCGACCCTTACGTACTGACTCGTAACGTCGGCGATGGTTCAGCAATGAGTAACTATATTCCTCACAGAGACACGTGATGCATGCGCGGTTCTTTTGTACTGACTCGTAATGTCGAGGAAAGTTCAGCGGTGCGTAACTATGCTTACGCGTCCTATAATGACCGACTCGTGACGTAACTCGTAACTCGTAACTCGGACACCCAATCGCGTGGGCGGCACGACGTAGGCAGCGTGGCTGCTGCGAATGCTCGTACTGTGGCGGTGTCGCCGTACCGTGAGCTCGATATACCCGTCTCGCGATCAGCGCGGAGCGGAGCGCACGTCCGCCGCTGCTCGAGTCCTGAGTTCAACTGCCCTTCCCCGCTCGTCCGCGGGCCGTCGCGCGCGGGCAGCGGGGGAGGGGAGGGGAAATCGGCCGGCGTGGGAGAGCGCCACGCCTCGCGACGCGGATGAGCGCCAGGCCGCGCTTACATATAGACACTGCGACACATTTACGAGAATTACAAGATTATTACACTGACGCCGACCGCCAATGCTCCTCTGTCGCATAGACCGCTATGCCTCATCAACGTCTCGTAAAAACGTGTGCACCGAACGCGCTCGTGCGCGCATCAAAGTGCAGTGCGTGCGACGAGGCGAACACCATGCAACGAGTGCTGCACCGGCGGAAGGATCCGGCCGGGTGTGGCATGTCCCTCTGCCGCACTACAACAAATTATTTTAATTATGTTTTCCACAGGTTTTATTAAACATTATTTTCCATTAATTAATAATTAAGTCTTTGCAAAATCATGTTTCATTGTGCGATTTGTCCCGAACCTGGCCGGTTCAGTTTCCCGCAAAATTCACACGTTTCCGCGGGAGGGCTGGCGGGGGAGGGGGTCGCGCGCGGCGACGGAGTCAGTGTCCTTCCGGGAGCTCGAGAGGCCGGCAGCCTGCGCGCAACGCGGAACCTTCAACCTTTGCATTCACCGACATGTAGTTTTTCAATAGTGTAGTTTCTCTTAAACCTTTTACGTACAGTTCCGCGGTCGGCCTACATTTACCATGAGGTACTTAACTTAATTCATCAGTGCTCCGAGATGAGTGTTCTACGTCATACGTAAGTACTGTGGGGAGATGATGTGGATTTACGTCGGCGCTTCACGCCCAACCTAGCCTACCGGCTACCTAGTTTTGGCCCGCACGGGGCAGCCAGCAGGCGACGCGTGCCATCAAACTTTATAACGAGTCAGTCCCTGGGACACACCTAGGCACCACGTAGAGTCGCCGGAGACACGGGCCTACGTGTTGCTAGCCCAGTTTAATTAGAGTTAGGTCATAGTGTAGTGTATTGTGCATCAGAAATCATGTGCCATATCAGAGTGTATTTTTTGTAACTATCGCATCACGTGTACAAGTCCGCCCCTCACGCGCATAACAATCGTGAGCCGCCACTGAGGAAGTGAGCTGCGCGTGTGACTAGTCGCGTCGGGCAAACAGTTACGGCCAGAACGGGCAGCACCATGTATTGGGCTGTGCTGTATTAAATTCACCAATTATCTTCAGAAGTTTTGTTATTATTCAGGCGCCCCGAGCGGCCATAACAGCTCGGGGGGCCCTACTGCGTTGACCCCTACCTCTAGCCACAAGGCCGAACCTTCCCTGAGATCTCGAACTGAACAAAAATCACGTCTAAATAATCGGAGGTAGTGGGGACGGCGTCAACACGATAGTTAATACATTACAGTTACATTATTTACACACTTAAAAAGTCACGGTCATTTGGGAAGAAAATATATACACACAGAAACATTTACACATTAACACTGGCTCACTGGCGTGCTAGGGCGTACGCGGGTGCGTCCCTGGCCGATGCACAACACTGGGGGTTCACTGGGGGGAAAACAGACCCCCTCAGGTCCGCGTCGGTGGCCAGGTACGGCCTCTGTAACTGGGAGGGTACGACGACTGTCGTCAAAGTTTATTAATTTTTTTATTTTCCTAAAAATTTGGTTTCTTTCGCGTCATCCGTGATTTCTCGGTGCGCGCCATCCTGATGTCGGCGCGAGACATCTCGTGAGCCCTGAATCTACACCCTGTTTGGTGAGTAATCCGGCCTTTTTTCTCCTCCCCGAATTCCCGTTTGTTGGCCTTTCGCGCCGACTGTGTATGACTGTCTGGAAGCAGGTCTAATTCGTTTTGAATTTGACTTGTGTTTCAGACAGGGTCCAAGTGCTGGGGAGACAAATTGCTCCCCGCATATTCTTTGGGACCTCGAGCTACCTACGAGTCCCCTTAAGAAGAGAGTTTATCCCACCCCGACGTCATACTTGAAGACCCGAGTGATATGAGCAATATATTTTCTACTTGCATATAATTAACTAAATTAATTAAATACATACCAGCGAACAGTGCCTTAAGAACTTAATCGACGATGAATTTGTAAAATTCATGAGACTGTGACCTATGTAATCATCGAAAGAAGCTAAGAGGGTGGAATATTTCAATTTTTGTTCTGTGACTATGTTTAATTGAGATAATATAAATGGTTTTAAATAATTTCGGGGCGCCCCCATATTTTTGGTTACTTGCTAAGATCTTGATTGTGATATCGAAATAATGCGAAAACAAAACCTCTTCATAATAAATCAGGGAAACCTATAGACCAAACTACTTATGTAGTGTATTTATTTATCATATACCTTCTTCTATATAACGATCCACGAACTCCCAAGTTGCTTGTGTGCAGGGAGTATGAAATTTGTCTTGTTCACCGCCTCGTGCCCCCTCCGGTAAATAACTTTAATTTTCTTAATATTTTGCCCAGCAGTTTTCAAGGATTTTTTATTAAATTGAAATAATATAATTTTAGGGCACGAGGGGCGTTACAACATCAAGATCCTCGCCTTCGGTTTATTGAAATACTAACATTTACAGCATCCTTTATTCATAGATCTCAAGATCGCATTTCCTGAGTTTGAATCTTGCAATTTTATTATTACGTATTTTCATTCTCAAACTTTGGTCGTTGGCGTCCCGCTGGAGACCAGCAAAATAAAAAATAAAAATGTTGTTAGCATAGAGGTAGGTCAAGAAGGCAAGTATTTGTATTTTTTACTAATCTCTACATAGAAGTTGCCTTTCTATTGTTATCTACGCCTAAGTTCAAAATGGCCACGTAAACAAGGACACATGTTGAAGAATAATATTGACACACTTTGTTTATCACCAAATGCAGTATTTATCCTAAATCTCCTGGCAGTTACATGATTTTTATGTCATGGTGTACACGTTAACAGCATCAGGTTGCTAGCAGAAATATTTATGTTTTACACAATCGGTATGTTTTTTTTTTTTTTTTTTGTTTTTTTAAGTATGTATTGACTGGTATGAGTTGCTGGTTACCGTTTGTCAGTCCAATTTTGAATGTTAACGATTTGGAGTAGCAGAAAACTGAAATGGCCAACTCTTCTTGCAGTCTTTTTTGTGGCATAACCGTACATATTTTGCCTTCAGGTATCGGTTCAAAGCGACTGACTCTCTTAGAAAACTTAGTTAAGTCGCATGGGGGCCAGATTGCACCCAAGATAACTGATGGTATTACATATGTGTTAGTTGAAGAAAAGGCATTTTCAGAGCCAAACATGTACGAGAAAATTCTTGATAAGGCTTCAGATGGAAATGACTCAAATGCTAAGGTTGTTAGTGTAGCATGGCTTAGTGAATGCCTGAAGAGAAATGAAAAGGTCAATGTTGAAAGGTTCGAGCTTCTGAAAAATGATTCATCTGAAATGACTCCATCAAACAAACGTTCAAGTGAATTAGAAATAATTCAAAATTTGGAAAGCATTTCATCGCATGTTGTGGAGAATTCACTACCAAAAAAACTAAAGCCTGGTAATACTGAGGTGAGTTAGTTTGCATTTAAATTTCCTAGTTTGGGAGTTTTTTTTTGCAAAATTTTACCATTTGATGATGTCACCAACATGGCAGCACTGATGTCATTACTACCCATATTTTCTTATGAGAAGCACAAGAATATAGGGGCTTTAGGCAGGCAAAATTCACATGTTTGTTTTGCACAAATATGTTTCCATATACATCTAACTTTCAGATACCGTATTATATACTACAGCTCTACCTATTGTATACACAATAAAGTTTATATATATATGGTACTTTAGTCTATACTACACTCTCACCTGGTTTAGAATATGTTTTACCTGAGAATATAATCTGTAATCATATATTATTTTCTCAAGAAAAGTGTGTGCTAAACAAGCATACAAATCTTTCCTGTCTAAAAACACCCTTTCTCTTGCTTGTACAGTAAGAATGTATAGATCATACTTCAGCACTGCCTTGTTGATTTTATTAATATAGTTACGATATTGCAATGTAAACTTATAAAACATTTTTTAATGTAACAGAACTAACTTTTCGCTTTGTTTCTATTTCAACAAGTTAAGAAACCAACCATACATACAAAAACAATATGTGTTTACCTTGCCTAATTAATTTTGTGATTCAGCTAACATAAGAAAACAAATATTTTACATAAAGTTGTGAATTAAAAACACAACAAACACCCTTCTCACCCAACCAGCAAACAAAGTGCACACAAAACCCTACTATCAAATCAATAAAACCTTTTAAATCCAGAAGAAGAAAAAAAACACCATTCTGACTTTGTGGCCATAATCATCTACTAAGAATAATACTGTTGTGTGTGTGTGTGTGTCTCTATATAAATATATATATATATATATATTTTTTTTTTTTTTCACATGAAATAAACATTGAAGATAGCCGGTATCAACATGTCAAAACCTCCTCTGCAACCAACAGAGTTCAAAGTGGCTCCAGCTCACACATAAACAAAGATGGTCAAGAGAAACGTTGATCGATAACACCTATCACCTCTGTTCTGTTACAGAGAAAGGTTGGGCAATTATGTGTGTGTTAACTAAGCAAACAAAAGGGAATATTATTAAATGTCAACAGTTAAAAAGAATAATTGGAGTATTTATTCAGAATAAATTAACAATAAATCCAAACGACATACAGCAGGTTGACTCCAATAGTGTACACAAGAAAGTGCAATTCTCTGGTGAATATAATCCGTTAGCAAAAGGAGCAAATACAATTAAGTTGTGAAAGTGTAAGTAAAAGAAAGCAATGGTTTAATCAAGGACTACTGGAGGCATTATGTTTAAGCCACAAAAATAGGCAGGGCAATTACGAACGTATACACTTTATCATTCACGTTGATATTGGATATTGGAGTTGTTTTGATTACAGATATATATATACACACACACACATATATGTGTGTGTGTGCATGTGCGCGCGTATCTAATATCAAATATATATTACGACTAAAGGAATGCCCAGACATGTCAGAAATTGTAAGCATGGTGTGACAAGACTCACCCGGGGCTTGCAGCTTTGAGCCCTGCATCTGTAGGTAGCAAGTCGCTAGTGAGTTGACGTCTGAGAAACGAGTGACGCCCACCTTCATAAAGGAGGTACATTACTAAATGAGTAATGGGTTCAAGTCCTCTTGAAAGACTAGAAAAGGAGAGTACAGTCTTTAGTATTTGGCCATGTATCTCTGTGGCAGTTAAGGAAATAGTTTAATCTTGAATTTTAATTGTATAATTCAAATTTGGTTCAGAAAAATTCAGAAACCAAACTTTGATAACAATGTTAAACAAACTGTAATCATTTCTTTGAAGAATTATTTAACTTTGTGTGCTGTGTAGTAACTAAGGCGAATGCCATTCAACAATTCACCTATTAATCTTCTGTATTCATTATAAGAAATTAGTTAGTTAAACAGAATTGAGTGTATTTGTAGACAAGAGGGTATATATTGGCATAAAATATATTTATCCCAAACGTTTTTTGAGAGCATATCAAGGTGATCAGGTCTCAGGTGTGAGTCCTGTCCATAAAAGCAATTGCACGATTCACGTAAAATGATGCAATTTCATTTCCTTGTTTTTGTTGCTTAGGAAGGTGATAATGATAGTAAATTTATGATTAGGATCTGTTGTATCTCTCATCAGATTGCCTGTTTTTCCCATATCCCTGTTGTACTGAAAATAGCACCTCAACATAATGTTTGTTGAAATGTGTTTCAATAGTGTTATGAGGATTCTAGAGGTGTGGTAACGAAGCAGGCCAGTCAGCACGATGCACTACCAGCGCAGCGAGGGGTCCAGGGGAGGCCCCACCTCCCGAACAGGTAGCGCCCGTCCCTCTACAGTAATCTGATTATGAGCGACGCCAATCTCACCTCTCTCCCTGCCTCTCTAGTGTGCATCACGTTCCTAGATCCTCGCTTTCGTGAAGTGGCTTAACTAGGAAGCCATTGTTCTCGGAGCTTAAGTCGGGGATTTTGATGACGCGACAATTTCGGAGGCCTAAGAGACCTGTCTAGGACTGGACTTGGCAGGTATTTAAGTCGGAGGACGTCCTGCAGCGAGTAGTGTGAGAGTGACAGAGGCTGGATCCTCGGTGTGACTTGTGAGAACAGTGAAGTGAAGGGGGTGAGTGACCCCTTGGGGAGCAATAGCGGCGGCGGGCGGCGAACTTGGTGTGCGAAGATTGGTGCATTGGGGACAGAAGCTTCCGGGTGTTGTATGTGCAGTGGATGAGTGAGTGCTGCGAGGCAGTGTGTTGAGACAAGGGTGCGCTGTAAGAAACGAGCAGTAGAGAGAGCCACTATCAAGCCAAGCTCCAGTGGGAAGAGTAAATTGTGGACTAATGAATAAGTGGTTAATTGTCGAACAGACAATCAAATTTCTATAACTTAATAGTGTAAATATTAGGAAATAAATAAAAATGGATTTAACTAATAAAGCTATCCTTTACAGACTATTTTTCCCACTCATAACAAAAGTAATTTGTGAAGTAGTATATATTTGGTATCTCGCCGAGTACGCATTGAGACAGGTAAAAAACTGTGAGAGAAAACATTGGCTGAAGTAAGATTGAGGGAACCCTATTAACACAATAGTTATTTGTCTCTTTGTTAATTTTTTAATGACTGTGTGTGTCCAGGTGTTACAGAAGTTTGTGTGCTCCCAGCCCTCCAACCAGCGCAGAGAGGGAGCTCCTTGCAACACGCAGATAGTGGCTGAACTCCAGAAACTGGCAGATGCTTTTAGAAACAGGCGCGATCAGTGGCGAGCCCTCGGCTACGAGAAAGCAATCAGCGCAATTAAGGCCCACAACAAGCCAATCACAAGCTTTGAGGTGAAAAACTACTGTTCACACAAAATAATTAGTAAGAGTGTTGTAACTTGGTGTACACGGGTGACTAAAGTCTCAAAACTAAATGACTGGTCACAAAAGTCACAAAACTGTTGAAGGACTGTTCATGAAAATCAGAAGGAAAAAAAAACCTTGAAAAGAACAGTAATGGTGCTGGATCTCACTAAAGTTTATTTTTCAGCAGCCTTTTACTAACTCTCTTTTTTTTTTACTGACACTTTACTTTTTCACTTAAATTTTGAGGTGCACATTAATTATTATAAATAGTTGGGCTCTGTCAACTTAAATCAAGTAGAAATTATCTCAGACCAGTTTTTTTTAGTTTTCTATCAAGAAAATTGGGAGATATCATGTATTATGCTTATTATATATTAAAAAATGACCCTGCAGTGTAAAATGTCATTAAAACACCCATTTTTTTTGTAAAGACTATTTTTAAGAGAATTATTTTTCGTTTCTTCATCACAGGTCAAATATTGTATTTAATTTATTGTACGGAATAATGTGGCTTTAAAAATTTTGTTGTTTAGAATTTAATAATAATTCATATTGTCTGGGCCTCGAATTAGTTTCAAAAGTAATACCTGGCCCTCGAAAAAGTGAACTTGGCCATATTTGCTTTACAGAACGTAATCTAGATAAATAAAATTGTAAATGTTAGTTCATTCAAAATCTTAAATTTCCAAAGATCTTCACAGTTTTCTTTGAAATGACACAATGTCGCATTCAAATATGCGCTGGTTTTATATACCTAAGTCACACCTGTGACAGGTAAATAGATAGATAAAAATATAGATAAGTAAATATGTATGTATATGTGTTTGTGTATGAATGTTTATGTGTTCATCTTCTGTTTTGAAAAGATAAAGCTATAGTTAGGAAGATATAGATAGAGATATGCATATAAAGAGAGACAGAGCGAGGGATATACATAGAAAAATATAGATACGTAGATAGATTTAGACATAGATAGAAATACAGAGAGAGAGATAACCTATAGAGACATGTTTATGTTTATATAGAAACTAGCTGCAATCCCCGGCGTCGCCCGGGCTGAACACAGGGTGATATATTGTCCGCGAGTTAAAGCCAAATGGGTAGCGCCATATGACAGTGTGGTGGGCATAGGCAAAATGACACGCAATATACTGTTCGTATGTCTATGACATATGATTTTCTGTTTACCCGTGGCGATCGGTTGAACGGTCCACTTGGTGTATTAACTTGCTTTTTGGTGTTATTTCGGTTATATCGCAATTCACCATATAATTTTGTCCCTACCAATGAGTCAACACCACAAATTTTTCAATCAACCAAACTAAAAACCAAAATTGAGATCTAAAGCAGGGTTTTACACTCTTTACTCCAGCCAATTCCACGACTCCTCTTTGTCCCATATGTATTATCTTCCTGACCCATTATCATCACTTATCTGGCAAACATTACTTATCAAAAAACAAATCAACACCATGTGAACAATTCTGCCTGTTAGAAAATGAAAACTAATAAACTTTATATATATCGCAGAGGCTACCGCCCCCTCACCCCTCATGACCGCCCACCACATCATACCTGCACGTGCAATACTTAATTCTTATTTGGCTACAACACTAATACTTACATTTTAAATATCGCGATATCTTTTGAATGAAACGTCCGAATTGAATAATTCAAAAAGTTCTAAAAAGGTATTGAATTTGTCTTGAATATGCAGTAATTTATTTTGATAAGGATTAATACCAAGGTACACAATAAATAGTTTTTGAAGCGACAGCATTTTAATTATTTAAAAAAATAAAAGAAAACACTAATTGTGAGATAACTACAATAGTTAGACATATGGTTACGCGATATTTTTTGAAGACAATTATATGTTCTGCAAAGTGGTAGTACATTGTTTTGTTCTATAATCAATAGGTTTCGCAGCGCACGCCGTGTAAGGATTTTTTCGGGTCATTTATTTACACCTTGGGTTACCTTATTGGACTTTTAGTAAGGATCCCTATGATAATATAATATAGCCAATAGCCTTCCTCGATAAATGTACTATCCAACACTGAAAGAATTTTTCAAATCGGACCAGTGGTTCCTGAGATTAGCGCGTTCAAACAAACTCTTCAGCTTTATAATATTAGTATAGATATAGTGAGATTTATAGAGTGATTTACCGTATATAGAGAGATAGAGAGAGATGCTTTGTATATGTGTACCTACTTCAAACAAATTTTAAAAAAAATTGAAAGAGGCGTAGCAATGCATGCCGGGCATTAGCCAGCCACTCCGACAGAGAAACGGCTGTGCAGGAGGCCAGAGCGCTGCCCGGCGTGGGCGCGAAGATGGCGGCCAAGGTGGTGGAGGTGCTGGAGTGCGGGAGCCTGCGGAAAGTGAAGGAGATCTGCGAGGACAACAAGTCCAAGGCCCTGGCGTTGTTCACCGAGGTGTGGGGCGTCGGGCCAGCCACGGCCGACAGTTGGTACCAGCGGGTACGTGCGCGTGTCTGGGGTCGCCTGATGCCACAGGACACTTGCGTTTGTGCTGGAATCGTAATGGCGCGATGAGACAGACTCAAGTATTTATATAACCAGTCACATTCCATAGTCATGATGCCAGCATGACATAAATGGCAGATACAACAGAATTACCGATTCATAATAATTTCAATTTTCATCATGTCGCAGGCGCTACGTAACTGAAATGAGCACATTAAAATTTGTTTTTGAAAAATGGTTAGATTGGGCAGTTGTCTTCGGTCTGTGTTCTGTGATCTTTATAGTTAATTGCTTTAAATGAAATTGTGTTTTTTTTTTTAAGGTTTAGTTTTCTAAATGTATTTGCGAAATCCATGAAATGTGTTCACGCACAGTAATTTTTACAGTTGATTATTAATTTAGAATTAAACAAATATGTCTGTTGAAAAAGAGCTTAGAGCATTGATGACTGTTGTATTTTTGGCCCACAGTAAATTTCTGTTTATTAACAAATTTTCTCAATGTGCTTAGAAATGTAGACTTATTAACAGGAAAATTTTATTAATTATTACTATTATTTTATTAATTATTATGTATTTATAGGTCCAGTGCTAAATTTTTAAAATTTATTATGCAGGTAAGTTTATTAAGTGGGATTTTCGTAAAAGGAATTTACTGTATGTAATGCAAGCGTCGAACCTGTTTACGATATGGAAACGTAGGGACGCGATTATGAGTGCGGGGGTCATTGAAAATCTGTAAATCGGTTTAATAAAACATCGATTTAGAGTAAACATTTTCGGTAACCATAGCACTTTGATAAATCGGGGTTCTACTGTACAATATAAATTTTGCAATTAATTCATTCATTCTGTACAATTGGAATCAACATATAAATATTGTACTTTTTTCATTTAATTTGATCTAATGTAATCTTGCACTCAAAATAATAAGAAAGGTTACAATAAGCATTTATAGTAGTGAAAATTTCCCTTATTCAAAGGTGTAACAGTAATATTCTACTTTTTTTTTATAAAAACCAAAATTTGTTTTTTCTAAAGAGTGCATTGGAAATCACAAGTGTTGATCAGATCAAGTTATGTAAAGTTTAATGGTGCAAACCTTTATTTGAAATAAATAAGTTTATTTGCCCAATGCTTAAAGTTTATTGTATAAATTATAGTACATATTGCATGATTACTTGTAATTATGTACCTGCATTTTTTAATTACCAAGGCTTTTGGTTTTTGAATAGCTAAATAATTTTTTTCTACTTGCTTGTCATTATAAAAAGGAATCTTATTTGTAATTGACTATTACTGTCCTGAATTTGAGAATTAATCTGTTAAGACTTACTGAACTTGACTTAATTTTCTTTATTACAAAAGTGAAATAATACTTTTAATAAAACTTAGTTTTTTTGGTGTTTTTTTTTTTTTTTTTTACCAGAGAATATGTTAATTTTCAATAAAGTATACATAGTTAATAATTCAGCTTGCATGACATGCCAAATAAGTATGCAAAATAAAAAAAAAGTACAAAAAATATTTTATCATGTAATCAACACGCAATATTACAAGAAGCAGCATAGTGTGTCTATGATTTAGAATGTATTAGTAATTAAATTAATGTAATTAAAGAAACTAGATAACATTGCAGCTAATATTTTTGTCTCTTTTATGTTTTATTCAGAAGTTTGTACTTCATTTGGTGAAGTGTTTATGTGATAATAATAATATATATTAGTGTTGCCCCTTTGCGCTCTTTTGTCAAGCTAGGTTTTCCATCTTTAGATCCAGTTCCATTGATCCAATAATTTTTGAGCCTGGCTCTCCAAACCCTTGAACTTGATTCAAGGGATTGGAGAGAAAGACAAGAAATTATTAAGAATGTCAAACTTGGCTCAAGATAGGAATTGAAAAGTTTAAAATGTTTTGTCCAGAAATGACAAATCTGTATATTTTTTCGTTTGTAACTTCATCAACATTCCGCAGGGGTTCCGCTCACTGGATGACCTGCGGACGAAGGCAAACCTGACCAGGCAGCAGAAGATAGGCCTGAAACTGTTCGAGGACCTGCGGGAAAGGATACCTCGGGAGGAGGTGGAGCGGATCGGCTCCGTCGTGCGTGACGCGGCTCTGGGCCTGGACCCGGGGCTGGAGGTGGTGCTTTGCGGCTCGTACCGGAGGAGCAAGGCCACGTGTGGGGACGTCGACGTCCTCATCGCGATTCCCGACGGCCGTCCGCGGGACGTCCTTCCCCAGCTCCTCGGCGACCTCAAGAGAACCGGCTTCATCACCGACGACCTGGTCAGCTTGGAGGTCAGCGGCAACCAGAAGAAGTACCTAGGCGTTTGTCGCCTCCCAGGAGCTGGTCAGTAGGTGAGATACTACCACATAGCTCATAGCGCATACAGCCAATCTGACTAGATTTTTAATCGACAACTGAAAGTGCTGTAGTGAGCACCTGCTTTTCACTGTCCGTAAAACCTAGTTGCTTGTAGGGTTAGTAACATGGAAGGTGAAACCTAAAACTATTCTTACTTCCAGACATTGTCTTGACCCACTTCATAACCCTACATCATAGTTTCGTAGAAGGATCCCATAAATTACTGAGTCTCTGACATTAACTTAATGTTATTACATTTTTATGTGGTTTTGTTTTTAATAGTTTTTCATTTAAAACCCTAATGTTTTGGAGGATATAGTCATTATTCAGCAAATATATATGGAATTTACAATTCGAATAGGTAAGTTCGATTTTTGTAATTTTTATTTATTTATAAAGTATTAGTATAATCTATAAAAACTTGACTTTGTGACATCTACTAAAAATTGTGAAATAATTTCTACTTTATAGTGTTTAAGTTATGATTAAAATACAAAAAAGTTTGTTTTTTCTTGTGGGGATAATGGTGGGATGGCAAAGTAACTGTGTTTCAAGCAGTAACTTGCAATGAGGTTGTGTTTGCTATTTTGGCACTGGACTGTGTTGCAGCATCGGAGGCTGGACATCTTCGTGGTTCCCCGTGCGGAGCTCGCCCCAGCCCTGATGCACTACACGGGCTCCGCCCTGTTCAACCGCTCCATCCGGCTGCTGGCGATCAAGAAAGGCATGAGCCTCTCGGAACACAGCCTCATGGCGGGAGTGGTCAGGCAGGTGGGCGCTGCGTTGGAAATGTTACCGGCGACCAAACACCTTTTTCATTTGTTCTATTTCCCGTATATAGGCTGACGTCGTGGGGAATCCGCGTAATTAATTAGTCATGTTACGAATCGTGGACATGGGCACCGCCACGTGGTTGGACACGTGGACTTGGCTCAATACTGTGTCCCTGGGTCGTGACGTCACCTGTGTGGGTGCTAGGCTCAATTCCCCGTAGACCGAGTTACAAGAGCCGTACATGAGCAAACACATTTATACCAGTATACTTTACATAATGAGTGGCAAAAGATGCCAACGGCAATTCAACTGGTTTAGGGGTAGACCAGGACACAGCATGGCCTGGTCTGGAAATTAAGTTACGTCATTCGATTTAAAATGTCCTTGAGGACTGAAATTATTAATGAAACAGTCTACCACCCGGCGGATGCTAAGAGATCAGTTGGAACAAAACGTTGAAGTCGACGAGGTGCGTAAGTTGCGTCCTACCCCAGGCAGCGGATGAGGGAGACTGGAGTTCGGCCAGGGTGTCATGGCGGCAGGAAGCAGTTCAACTACCGTTATGCTATTCATAATTACGTGCAGAAACAAACCAGCACAAGTAAACCCCTTTGAGCTCCGAATGATTACTATTAAGTAGGAAGTATTAAAAATATTTACTTATAATAGTAATTATTTATTTGGTTCAAAAATAAACTCCCTGCATAAGGGTGCATTCAGAAGTGTTTGAGCATTGCCCTACTCTGTCATACTTTGAGCTGAAAGAAAACAAGACACTGAAGGGATTAAAAATTATAAGTAAAATTACAAATTACGTAAATTAAAATATTGTATTAGGGGGCGGACAAACACACGCATGCACATGCACACACTTGCTGGCGGGAAGTATGAATAGAGGGTGCTGGTGGGGATGAGAGGGGGTCTGAAGTGGGCGAGGCACATCAGGCTTAGAGAGGGCGCTGTCCTGGTCGACCTCAAGGCCATTAAAGTATTTCCTCTTTATGTTTAAAGGCCATTAAGTACATATTGCCTGTTTGTATGTGTGTACAGTTTCCCCTCAAAGGTATGCCTTAATTTGTTTCAGAATAATAGTGTGCTAATCAGAACAGTGGTAATTTAATAAAATTTTTCCATGACAGTGTATGTTAAAATAATTTGTTTTCCAACTATTGAAGTGTGTGTGTTTTGTACCATTTAAGTCAAGAAACTGCTTTTGTTAAGGATTTACAGTATCAATAATTAGGAATTGTCTGATAAAATTCTCTAATACCATCAAATCCTTAATATTTGAAGGATTTAGTATTCAAAGAAAAAGATTTGAAGAAAAATATTAATGGAAATAATGTAAGTTAAAAAATTCAACGCTGATAACTAGGGACAGGTACTTTTCGCAATCGCGAATCACTGTCATTATTTCACGAATTTGGCCCTTTTTTTTACGAAAATAACTTCTAAAGTTTACAAGGTTGATTTCCTTCTTCATGCCTATCCTGTTACCATTCCCCAGGATATTGTACTTTTAATGTGTAGTTATGTAAATAAAATTATGTATTGATTCTGGACCTTTATTTGTGGGTAAAAAAACTAATGAAACAGAGGAATATTTTAATACCATTGTAGATAGTTGATTTGGATTATTACATTTGAAGTACCTACACTCTTTGTTTTGGATTTAAGAAAATTAGAATTTGACTCATTACTATTGATGATAAATCTTAATACATTTGAAGTACATTTATGTAAGTAAACATTATAATTTTATTTTGAAAATAAACATCCTAAAATAAAATTTTAAAAAACTTATAGGCCTTGGGCATAAAATTTATTTACAAGGTAGGTACCAAGAACATATCTGAGATACAAAATAATTATACTTTTAGAAGCTCTCTTTTAATGTTCAAATAACATTAAAGAAGCATAAATTTTATGTTTTCTGTTACAATGATTATGTAATTAAATTACTAGTTGTAATTCAGACTTAGTTTTTCACTAAATGCATGTAGGGGCAATGTAAATTTGCCCTGAAAGCTTCTGACTAGTGTTGTGCGAGATCTCGAACCTCGAGAAAAATTTCGAGAAATATTGCATTCTCGAACAGCGAGCGAGAAAAATAATAATCTCGAAAAAAAAAAAAAAAGAGAATTTTTTTTTTTGGTACTGGTAACAACTCAATTTGATATGGAAACTAAATTTGACATTGATAGTTGTATTTTTATATGTTGAACATTGCACACACACTGCCATTATTTTAGTTTAAATGTTTTAAAAATACCAAACGCGTCTGCCTGTTTGGACGAAAAATGATTTGGCGGAACACAAAGCAAACATGATGCAATCATTAAGAGATATTAGACTAGCCGATAGCTTTGAATATATATACTGTATAGAAGTCGCCAGCCCAGGTTAAAACTTCTAATACGGTTTTGAGGTAGTTGGTTAATTCACCGCCGCAATCGCCACCATCTCTAGGGCATCGACTTGTGGTGGTCCCTAGCGGACAAGTGCCGAACTCTTCAAACACCCCTTCCCCCTCCTGTTGAACGAACTTGAGCTGCAGTGAATGATTGATGGGGGGTGCGGGGAATGACAGCGGGCGACAGGGCTGCGCTCTAACGTGTAAATAACAACTAAGACGATACAGGGCGTTACGGCAGCGCACTGCAGCGGTGAAGTTCCCAAGCTGCTCATCTTACGCTTTTGAAAAATGTAGAGTAAATCCTATCCACTCGCGACTTCTATACAGTATATATATTCAAAGCCGATAGTCAACAATCCAAAACCTTTATCAATAACCGAAACTGTGAATAAACACTGTCTTATGAAATTCCAATTTATCCTGAAAGAAAAACTGCTGTATTTAATTTTTAAATTACGTAAGCGTAATACATAATAAAATACGTTCGAACCTAACCTACAAAATTGGTTTTGTTTACATACACATTATTACGGTAAAGTTATTAAAAGCATTACCTTTAATTTAGTCATAATATTTTATTCGGTAATGTTTAATAGCATACTGAAATGTTGAATATTACGGCAAAATACAAAATTTACTTTTTAACGAACAAAAGGGAATGGTGGTCATGCTGCCAGACCGAGTCTGCTTCACTGTTCCGTTTCTTATTTCAGTGCCATTAAAAGACTGCGCAAGTCATGTGATTATTAAATGGACTGGAATGTAAAGGAATGGATTGAAAACGCAGAACAATTCACGCCCTTGTATTACGTAAAATTACGTGAATGTGTGTGTTCAAACCCGTTGAAAAGGCAGAATAAATAGTATGTTTATCCCATTTCCTTTTCCACCTTTGTTTCACTCAGTCGTAAGACGTCACGAGTAATGAATCCCGCCAAAGCCCCCCTAGTATAAATTTCTTTGTTTTCATTACAGTACCAGTGTTTCCCGTTTACGCGAGCTACTCTGCGGGTATGATAAATAATGTGACGCTTGTAAAATGTTATTAGGAATATGAGAATAATTTCCTAATACTGCTTTATCTCTTTCTTAACTGCGGCGTAACCAAGGGGGAAAAAAAAGTGTTGCGGGAATATAACAGTTTAACAGAAGTAAACTTTGTTGTCAAATTAAACTTTGATTTTACGGTAAAATGTAAGATGTGGACATATCAGTGTGGCAGTATTACACAAAAAGTGGCGATAAGTCAACGGAACCACAATTAACATGTTAGCTACTAGACTTTTACCTAAGTAAGTGAATGTTTATTTATAATTTAGTGTAGGCTTACATAATGTGTGGTATATGTCAGTTGTGCACAGGCAACTAAATTGACATTCTATATGAGAAACAACAGTTTTATCTACAGAGCAATATATTTTGAAAGTGATATCTACAGTAAATCTTGATTATTTAAAAAATTCTCATTCTCGTCTCGTTTCTCGCGAGAAAAATATTTTCTTTCTCGAAAATTTCTCGAGGCCTAAATCTCATTCTCGCACAACCCTACTTCTGACCTTTCTCAGCAGAGCTGCTTAGTGCTGATTTGTGGGACAGTGTAATGCCAACATGTAAAATTATTTCTGCATTATATAATTCAGTGTACCATTTTAATTGGGCACAAGTATATGGCCAATGAAGGAAAGGCTATTTAAGGAAAATGTAAGGTATCTTTTATTCATCAATTGATTAATTTGTTAAATGGTTTTTAGTGTCATTTCCATTGTGCTCTTTTGGAAATTATAAATATTCACATGGATTAAATTTAAAAAAAAGGGGGGGCTGCTTTGAATCTATGACTGTACTACTTCAAATCATGGCCTAATTCATTTGTATTGTTACTACAAAACCATGCTAAACAAATGGTAATAGCCACATAGGTAAAACTAGGTTTCGTTAGTGAAGAATACACTATCCAGCTACGCAAATCCATGGTCGTCAACAAATGACCGAAACCATGTTGAGTAAGCTATGCGTTTGATTTTATCAGGACCCTTAAGTTCCTGAACACAGCAAACATATGCACGAAGGAGTATTTTTTCTTCATTGCTTGTTGAGAACTTCCATACAAAATGCTTGCTTCAGCTGACAGTCTCCGCAGGTGTTTTGCAGGTCACCACAACATTGTTTTCATCAAACCAGCCAGATTAGCCTCCGTCAAAATTGCCGGTACCCCTGAACTCTTATCTGCAACAACTGTCTGATTTATTGTAAACGGTTTATTAATCTCGTTACCATCGCATCATTAGGAACTACGGTATCCGGATACCGCTGATGAAACTCCTCTGCCACACGTGCATGTGAACGAGTGACGAAATAATGTTCAATAGGGAACATTTGCTGCTCTTGGGGAAAACACCATGTCTGCCAGGCAAGAAACAAAGGCACACTGCAGATGTCAATTTGACTAAAGTGTGATAAATACGCTTACCGTAACATCTAGCAGTGGATTCTACAGCTCAACACAACTTACGACACCACATATTACACCCTTAACGCCCATGTGCACAACTTTCCGATCACTCGCTTCTGGTGCTGTCTTTCTATGAGAGCGCAGCAGAAAGTTTTGGGTTTTGATCTCAGCTTCAAGCTAACGTAGTGGTTGGTAATCTTTTCTGCAGGGCCATGCAATCCTGAACGATGGCCACCCTCTGCCCACCCCGACTGAAGAGAGTATATTCCGACACCTAGAGCTGGAGTACAGGCCACCTGAGGAGAGAGACCATTAAACAAGTGTCGCTTGCCTCACGTGTCACTGCTGGCATTGAGAGTACAGTAAGGATGCTGTAGGTACTATGTGAAATTGTGTCCTGCACAGTACTACCAAATACAGTGCTACAGTACTCATATGTTAAAGACTCTTTCTCACACGCAGTGTTGGTTATTGTATTTTCTTGTCAGCACCATCACAGGAATTCTTCTCCTTTAAATTTATCACGATAGTGCTGTTGCATTTTATTTTCTGTCACACTTTTCTTGATAGATATTTGCTGCATTTTATCCAAGAGCTGTGTAACATCACGCAGTTGTTCATAACTGTGATACTTGTGTGACCTTTTAGAGCTTGAAAATAAATACATAACATTTAGTAAACATCCACAACAAATGCGAGAGAGCTATTGGAATAAATTTACAGATAAATCTCTCAATTAACTGACGTGACAAGAAAATTAAAATGACCGATTTGATGTGTGATACAGAGCCTTTAGGCTATATTAACATGTTTTTAAAATAAAATATATAACCTTTTTTATATATATAACTATTCATATGAAATTGGTTTTGTAATTGTGTAATGGCTTTAAGAGAGATGTGTTTTTATTCTTGTGATTTGTGAAAGTTTGTTAGCTGTTTTAGCACTGAACTAGTCAAATATTTGTGCAGTACTCATTTTAACTTAAAATAATGTTTGGAACCTATGTTGTTAGTAACACCAACCACATATTTTGAAATGTGATGAATATTATTTTTATCTACATAATTTTGTTTGTTACATCATGCACAAAGAAGACAATTTGTATCCACTGTTGAATAAAGTTTTAATAATGATTCTATGTTAATGAGGTGTGTTTGTGTAGGTCATTGATGTTTACTGATGACAATATGTGTGTTTCACACTCTTGACAACAATTGCTAACAAACTGTTTCGAAGTCAAGACAGTTATATCATAGGCAAGCCTTTCCTCTCATAATACTATAAATCAGCGATGGCCAACTTCACTTTTTTCGTTCGAGGGTCAGATGTCATTCTTGAACCTAATTCTAAGGCCAGCCACATATTAACATGACATGCATTACAAAAATTGTTTAACGCCATATTATTCTCTTTCAATAACAAATAAATGCAAACGTAACCTATCATGATTCAAGGGGCAGCTTCAAGGCTGAGCTAGAAGGACAACCGCCCAGCTCAATACTACACCGACCCACTTGTAAAGTAAAATGTTCATCATTAAATTGTAAAATCCTGTTCATTACATTATGTAAATATCATATATATATATTTTGATTTTAATAATGTTAGATTCATCTTTATTGTTATTAATTTTTGTACTTACAATATATAAATTTACCTAAACCATCATTAAAAATTTAGGCTCATGGTTGGCTTAAAAGTGTTAATTTAAAGAGGGTTTTTTTTCTGGGATCTATTTTTTCCGGGGGCTTTCATAACCACCAAAAAGGGGAGGTGAGCCTTTCGTGAAGCCACTCTCCCAAAAATTAGGGCCACCTCTGCATGAAGTAAATAAAAGTAATTCTCTTAAAAATAATTTTTTTAAAAATATGTAACAATCAAGAATTCTTATTAAAAAATACATAGGCATATTTAAAAATATTTTCTTTGTTATTTCCGTGAAGATATCAAAGCTTCATAACTGTATATGCTAACAACTTAAACATAATCATGCAAACAAAGACATCTTATACACAACGGTACCTAAACCTTTAAATATTTATTTGCTGGAAGATTCTGTAAGTGGGCTGTGTGAAACTGAAACTATGTCGCAGGCCACAAGATGGCTATCAGTAATCTCAGAGCAGGTTAGCACAGTGGTCCAGAGGTCCTGGGTTCGAATTCTAGTTCGTCCATCCTGAGGTAGTTCTTTAATACAGACCAAGCTCGATTCCTTTCCCCCCAGTACCCCAGCGCTGTCAAGTTTCGTGTTAATTATTGTCTTTAATTTTTTTTTATATCACAAGTGCATAGCTGCCAATCCTTATGATTTTCCTGTACAATGTATGATATTTGGCCCTATAGTACTATTGTTCAATCATGTATGTTTTTCTTTCAGAAATCATTACTTTTGGAGTGTGGTTCATTGGTTTGGATGTACCATAGTAAAAAATTGGGCACAATTTTTTCGTAAAATTTATGCTAATAAAGCAGGGTGCATGGCTTATTCAACATCTGATAACGTTGCATGGCAACGCCACATACCACAAGGTTCGTGTTTGACAAGGCTAATGTAATTTTACAGTCACATACATGTTAAAAAAATTGCTTGTAAAATTTGTAAAGCCACCTGTAATCAAAACAACACCAATATTTTGACGTCGACCCAAGTGTCTCCCCGGCTCCTTCAGGCCGTTATGCCTCGTCAATGCCCTCTCTTGCATTACTAGTGCAACCTAAGTGCAGTGTCTACAAACAGGGACGCACCCGCGTGCGCCCTGGAACGTCCAAAGGCAATCTTGTGTCTTGTAAATAATTTCTAATATCTTATACTTATTGTCACTATGTTCCGTTGTAAATATTCACGAGTGTCTACGTTTTGGTTAATACTTTGTAATGTTGTCATAGTTCTTAACTTGTGTTCACGTTTTTGGTATAATAATTTATAATGTCTTTTTCTTTTTAATAATTTGCATTTAGATATTTTTGTATATATTTTTAAGTGCTTATGCTGTGTCAGTAACATGTAGATCCGCAAGCCTGGCCCGCCGCGCGAGTCGCGTCTCCCACGCCCGCCCGTTTCCCCTTCCTCCCCTCCGCAGCCCGCGCGGGCGGGCGGCGGAGTGTCAGTTAGTTGCTTGCTGGCAGTCACACGGAGCGGACCTGCTTCGCTCTGCTCCGCGAGAAGTAGCACGGAGTCCGGGTCGCAGCATGGATGAAACGTCTGTCAACGGACGTGGTCGTCCAGGCTGTGACAGGATTTCCAGTGATAAATCTTGTTAACAAGATTGCGTCTTCGTCACTTCGCAATTCACTCCGCTCGAGATGCATGCTGTGCACGTCTGAACCTTCTTACTTTCTTAACCAGTTCGTTTCGTCACGGGACTGCCTCCGCAGTCACATCGAGTCGCATCCCAGTTGTTACGAGTGTTTTTCCGGGAGTCCGGGTCGCGGCGAGGGAGGACGCTCGTCCCGCAACGCGTCGGCCAGGCTGCGACAGGGCTTTTAACGGAATAAAGGAGCTCGTGAAAACGGACAGCAACATCTTCTCCTTGCTACCATCTACCATTCCTTCTACCTACGTAAATTTCCCTCCTGGTCCCAAGTTCCACGGTCCTGGCCACGTTGGCCTGAACTCCACTCTCTCTCCGACTGGAGCTACGCGGGCAAATCAGGGCGAGTCTCAGGGCAATTCGCAGCAGGAACTTAGGGACCACAGGCTGAGGGACGTCAATTTTATATTAAGTACAGAACTGCAACAAATCAGAAGATAGATGACTATCTTTTTGTGGGTTGTAATGCATCCAAACTAGTGGATTTACTAGAACCATCTGACAAAGCAAAGTTTTACGCATCAGTGAGAAGTTTTTTTTACATTGTCATGTGATTACATTGTAATGAAGTTTGCTTTAAAAAAAAAATGAATTTTCAAAACATGCAGAAGTATCTAATTTAAAGAACATTGAGAGTTCTTCATTTTTGTCACTAAAATTATTTGTCAACAAGTTGCCAACATTTCTTCTTGTTAAGGATAGTGAAGAAGCTTTGAACTTACTTCAAGAACCGTTTTCTGTGTTGTAGGTAGATAATTGCATTCCTTTTGAATCTGCGAAGGGTATGGATAATCTGTTGTCTTCAGCTGGAAAAATTAATAGGGTTGAGGTTAGTTTAAAGTATTATAAGAGTTTCACCTGAAATGTTTTCAATTTTGGTCACACCACACAGCAGTGCTGAATGTGAGGGTTTTCAGCATTTTAAATAATAATTAAAATTAAAAAAACCAGGACAACATTTAGAGCATCAATGTTACACCAAGTGCTGAACAATATTTTGTTGGTGAAATCTGATAATAAGTGTTAAGGCAAGAATTTCAACAGTATTCCATGAAGAAAGCTAAAACTGCCACATACAAAAAACTGCAGAAAACAGAATGATTAATACCTACTTTTCTTTTAAAACCACTCAGTGGAACAAGGTTAGTTTCATTGAAAACAATATTTTCAGTAAATTTTATCTACATTTGTTTAGAGTTAAACATAGTCATATTTAAAAATTTTACTACTAATTTTCATTTTCAAGAGTTGACAGCTATGGAGTTTGTGATGTCAATGATCTTTAAATGTACTAAATTAAAAACAGCAATCATCATGTATGTACTACAGGATCAATGTATACAGGACCATGCCATAAGGTTCAATAGATATAGGTACTTGAATATGGAACTATTAACAAATATTCTTCACCAAACATTCTACTACATTTTACATAACTATGCAGTTACTACCAGATTTTCAGGTTAATAAATAGGACTGTTGTAGGGAATTCAAACTTCTGTATTCTGCAAACATTTGTACGTAGAATATTATAAAAACAACACTCCCAAAACAAACTAAATAAGATAAATATTTAATCTACAACCCAATTCCTCACTATAGCCCTGACGAAGTGCAACTGCCCCAAGTCACCAGGTCATCTACACCCAAAACAAAATGTCAACATCACCATGAAAATTAACACAAAAAGACAAATTGTACAAGACAATTTGTTTTATTGTGTTAATCTCTTATTGAATCACTTTTAAACCACATATGCTGCTCGCTAATTTATTTTTACTGTTCTGTATGTATCAAATTTAAACCAATTTATTAGAAATTATTTTATCGTAAAATGCAGCATATTAATTTTTCCACTATTTTGCTAGAGTAAGTATTACAAAGCAGTTTTTTATAAAAGTAAAAAAAACAATTACCTAGTCCTCTGTTTTAAAAAACAAACAAAGGTGGACTAAAAATAAAACCATAAAATCCTGTGTCTAGCCTTAAATAACATTGTACAATTGTATTTTAACATAAAATATTAAAATAAAGTATAGGAGCGTTCAAGTATTACGTAATGCAATTTTTTGATATTTTTGACCCCCCCTCCCCCCATGTAACGCGCCGTAACGTTTTTCTGTACCCCCCCCCCCCTCCCCCCTAGTAAAACGTTACGTAACCCCAAGTGACCATTTTTACCTAAAAGTCACAATTATGTGGCGTAACGTACCGGAATAAGTCACTAAAATACCTTTGTTATTGTTTTAATCGCGTTAATGTTATTTATTAACATTTGAAATGTCTTGTTTTTAAAAGCAAGAGCTTTCTAATGTTTTTTTTGTCCTAATAAATTTTTACTACTCAATCATACATTTAGCAATCATACATTTAATTACGTCGTTTTCCTTACTTGGCTCTATCCTTACACGCTTTTTGCTTTATCCGCCATTGTTCTTCTCATGCATTCTCCTATTTTAGCATTTTACTAATAAAGCTATTAAAATTAAATAAATTTTATTTCTAATAATTATTTTTACCTTTGGCAATGCAATTACAAACATAAAACTAACTGCAATAAAATATATTTGTCAAAATATAATCGTATTTAAGAATACGATCAAACGAAAACGAAAAACATTTAAAATAAAATTAGCCATAATTAAAATAAGTAGATTGTAAAAAAACAATTCAATTGGAGTTTTACTGCTCCTCTGTCCATGGGTTTGCCAGCCACTCAGATTCTTTCATTACTGGCATCCGGAGAGCAGACGAAGAGGGATACGGAATTGTTAACCCGCTTGCATCAACTTCGTCTTCGTCGAGCCAATCGGCATCCTCAGACGATGTTTCACAGCGACGCACAATGCAGAGAAGCTCATTTTCCCTTCTTGCAGCAAGTCGCTGTGGCCGTACTCGACTTTCACGAAGGTCTTGGGCAGTCTTGCCATGCATGTAATGATTGTGCATTTGCACACTCTTGTGGGATGTAAAAAAAAACCCACAGGTTGAACATACTCGGTTCTTTAGGTCGGATTGTACTGATGGGCAAAATAAATCGTAAGGCATCTGCTTAAACCCTTCTAGAGGAGGCGACAGATCAACAGACAACCTCACAAGAAGTGGCGAAAACTTGCATGATCCTCTGTCTATCTGACTAGGTACCACGAACTTGTTTGCGGTTTGAAGGATTGGGCAGGGTGGTGGCAGGAAAGTTTCTGGAAAGACAGATTTTAATGCACTCCTCAAGCGGGAACAGCAGGATTCATCCGCACATTAAATAACTTGCAAGAAATATTGCGATTCACGGACATGAGCGCTATACCACGCCATATTAGGGTCTGATGGATCCTGCAAGCTATCTTCAGGGTTTCTATATTCCGCCGAAACATCGTAGTTGTCAATTTTCATACAGTCGGTCGAGTGCTTGGAGCACATAAACGAAAAGGGTTGCCATCTTGGGAGAACAAAATACGAACAATTCAATCGGGAATCCTCCATAAAAAATAAACGAAAAGGGTTACCAACTTGGGAGATTTTAATTCACTAGTTTTTTTATTAACCTTTCAGACCAATCGTCTTTCGTACCACAACATTACTGTTGTGATGAGAGAAAATCTCACACATAGAAAACAGTGTATTTTGAATATCAATACCTATATAATTTCTAATATGGCGATTGGAGTCTACGTTGACAACCGAAGTATAACGAAGCCATCCGAATAGCGGTATTTTTTGTTTTAACTACTTTACTGGAGTGACGAGAAAAACTATCACAGCTGTTGATATATATATATATATACACACACACATATTGCTTTACGTTTGGAGTTAAAAAAACAATATTCACTAATCCTGTAAAGCAAGCAGAAGCAATTTTATGAAGGTAAAAAAAAATTAAGCTATCATGCCATTTGAAATTTTGAGAAAAAAAAGTTTTAAAAAATGCGTGAAAGAATCTGTCTCCACGCGACCGTTCTGAAGGGTTAAAAAAAAAAAAAAAAAAAAAAAAAACAATGTGACGTAACGCGTAGGTCAAAACCCCCTCCCTCCCCTGTAGCGCATCGTAACGTTTTACAAGACCCCCCCCCCCAAATTCGTTACGTAATACTTGAACGCTCCCTATGATGTTTAAACATGTTTGTGATGTGAAACTGTTCCATTGCCAAATATATTTGATTTAGAAAATACGGATCATAAATTTTTGATATAAACTAGATACACAATAAGGAACAATTACCCTGTAATATTCACCAGTACTGAAATGAGGTCCAAGTAGAGGTGGGTCGAAAAGTATCATCCAGATACTTTGTCACTGATACGCGCCTGTATCAGGAACGGCAAACGAGTACACTTGAAAAGTATCAGAGACTTTAGTATCAGTTCAGAATTCACCTGGAACAACACCACGGCCAATGAGCGCAGTACCCGATCGCAGATGACGGTCACTTGGGCGGAGCTTGTGAAAGGGGAGGGAGCAGGAACGACGAATAAGGGATAAAGAAGGGAAAGAATGTAGGGGAGGAAGCGCAGGGGAAGGCGTTGAAGCCTTGAAGGAGAGGCGCAAAGCGATATTGTTACAAGCAGGGCTGCCACTC
Source organism: Bacillus rossius redtenbacheri (assembly GCF_032445375.1). Lineage (NCBI taxonomy): Eukaryota > Metazoa > Arthropoda > Insecta > Phasmatodea > Bacillidae > Bacillus > Bacillus rossius. The sequence continues at coordinate 33,155,306 of NC_086337.1, read as the reverse complement.
ATGGGTTTTTCCACCCAGATCTGGGTTTTTCCAATGGTGTTTGGGTTTCTGGGTTTTTAAATAATGAATTCCAACAATTCTAGGTTTTTTATAATTTTAATTATTTTTATACCTAAAACAATAATAAAGGTAGTAGCTACTGTATCTGTTGCAATATCTGTTTGATAAATGCAAACAAGTCTATGTGTTTCACACACAAAAATACATATAAACACAAAACTAGTTTTCAAGAAGCTAAGTCGAATATTAAATTAGACACATTCTTCAAAGAGGCTTGCAGAACACAAAACCAATGCAACAATTAACCTTCAAACCAATCTTGTAGAATCAGACTCTGAATAAAGACTAACGTACATGATGCAGTTTTATAAAAACATTTACCGGTTTAAAGAATGCAGTGATGGTTTTTGTTTTGTCATGTATATATTTGTAGGTTTTTTTTATGATATGTGCTGGTCCAAGAATTACTTATACAGCCATTTTGCTGCAGTGTAATTTTCTTGTATTGGTTGTATTTAACCGTTTTCAGTCTTGTAAGGTAATTAATTGTTTTATATTAAAACCAGTTATGTTTATATTTTTGAATTAGTACGCAAAATTTTCTACGATAGCATTTTAGACGCATCTGAGTTTTTTACCCATGTGTCTGGGTTTTTTTTTTAGGTTATCTAGGTTTTTCATGAATATCAGAGTGGCAGCCCTGGTTACAAGTCATTTTGTTTATTGTCCTACTTCAAAGTACGCTCAGTGCGCAGTGCGTGCACCGTCTCGTTCAATAATAAAACTAATGAAATTTTAATATTAAAAAGTACATTAATACAAGATATAATATTTATATTTGTGCACCTAACAGCTATGAAAATGCAAATAAATTCTCAGTTGACACTAATAACAGATGTAATCAACATATGGACTTTTTTTTTCGATAACAATTAGTAACTAGTGTTTTTATACATTAAAAATTCACGATTTTATCAAAAATAAAAAATAAAAAAACAGATAGGTACATTAGTGAGCATACTATAATCAATGTTTACGTTTCAAATGTTTCTTCAGATTAGTCGATGATTTATAACTCAGTTTTTGTTTACACAAATTACAATTAGCAAACTCATTATTTTCCGTGAAAAAATTCCACACAAATGAAGTCTTTTTCGTGCACTTATCCATTCCTTATTTCACTATAAAAATACTAACTACAAAGCATGACAGCCCGCAACATGGTGATACACGGCCAGGACGAACTGCAGTGAATGTCGAACTGATTGATACTGGTGGTATCAGGCGGGCATGAGAATATCAGAGGTAGAGAATTACCAGGCGTGATAAATAATGTATCAGATTCTCCTTCCGGTCGCACGGTCTGCGTACGCGGAGCTTTGTTTCCACCTGGGACCGTCTGATACAGAAGTATCAGAGACTTGTAACATGGTACAATGCTGTATCAGTATCAGGTTGTGACAGATGCCGAAAATTTAGAGGTGGGTCGAAAAGTATCAACCTGATACTTTGGCACTGATACGCGCCTGTATCAGGAACGGCAAACGAGTACACTTGAAAAGTATCAGAAACTTTAGTATCAGTTCAGAATTCAGCTGGAACAACACCACGGCCAATGAATACAGTACCCGATCGCAGATGACGGTCACTTGGGCGGAGCTTGTGAAAGGGGAGGGAGCAGGAACGACGAATAAGGGATAAAGAAGGGAAAGAATGTAGGGGAGGAAGCGCAGGGGAAGGCGTTGAAGCCTTGAAGGAGAGGGGACAGCCTAAGTTTCACCCCCATAGATCGACATGCCCTTCGGGCTGGTTCGTACATGTTCGGTTTTTTTTTTATTTGTACGTTCAAAACAAACATTGCATTATTGATCAAAAAAGTGTTGACTAATGTTATTTTATATTTTTTTAAGAGTAAAACACATGTACACAAATATTTCCTTGTTACTAATTATGAGATTTTCAGGTAAGTTATTGAGCTATTTCTGTTTGATTTGTTAGGAGATTAGTTTTGTCCGTTTACAAGTTAACATTGCTTGTGTTATTCTTGGCAAGTAATCATTTCTTATATAAATTTTTGTACACTTTAGGCTTATCTTTTTTAAATTTTAGGTAGCGTGTGGAGATTTCATCTTATGTTCATGAGCGCACAACGTATAAAATCATAAGAAATGTTTTCTGGTGGTGTGTAGCAGTTAACCGCATTTAAGTAAAAATATTTTAAATGATTGTTACCAGAGCTGAATTACATTCAGGTGAGTGCACTTAATATAATTTGGGGTATTGCAGGAAAAATTATAAATTCCTAAAGTGTTTTTTACTTCCTGACATGTTTAAAATTATTATTCTCTATGAGGGTTGTTTGATACTGCAAGTAGTTTATCATGTTTAACATGTGGATATGTTAGGATTATTTATTACAAATCTGTAATATTGAGATACTGCCCTTGGGTTAGCTGGATTAAAAATACAGTGAAATTTGTTAGGTTAGTAACATTATACGTACAGTGATTCTAAGTACAGTGGAATTTACATTTGGTTAGCTTAGGATAGCGCCAATTAAAAATTCTGTAAAATCAATTGAACGGTTGGATGTTACTAACATTATCTAACCAACCAATATACATTTTACAGTGTTTTTTTTAGGTTATTATCTCACGTTGCTGCTTTTTGTATGCAAAATAAACTTTGGACACTTTTTTTTTAACTTTAAATATGTACCTGTATTTACTCTGAAAAAAGTTTTTCTAAATTCAGACTGGTTTTTGAGAAATCACTGTTTATAGGTTACATTACATTACCTGTGCAGTAAAGGGCCTGTAACCATGTTGTTCTTTAATTGAGTTGCAGATCCTGTTGTTTTTCATACACAAATTGTATATTTTTTATTTGGATATTGCAATGCAGTAACGTAAATTAACACTTTAAAAAAGTTATGTGACTCCTTATTGTGCATTCCAAACCCAAAGCATCAGTCCTTGAGAGCGATATTTTTTAGCAGTTGATAGGTGCAAAATTCTGATTTTTTACGTGAGACAACACATAACCTGACATATAAAATAAATTTTCATTTTGTAATAAATGATTCCTTTTATAACGTCAGGTTACATGCTATTGCAGGTAACTAATCTGCACTTTGCGCCTCCATACTGCTATAAAAAATCCCTGTCAAGGGTTGGCGTTTTGGTTTGGATACACATTAGAGACTCGTAACTTTTTTAAAACTATTATTTATGTTTCATTAGGTTATAATATTCAAATAAAAAATATATAAATTCTTATATATATGGAAAACCACAGGATCTGCAATGCAATTAGAGGGAAAAATGGCGACAGCTGCTTCACTGCATAAGCTATCTAGTGTGCAAAATGTGATTTCTTGAAAACCAGTATAAATTAAGAAAAGCTGTTTACAGTTTTAATAGAGGAAGGTTTTTAGTGTCTGAAAAGGTATTTTCAAAATTTTATAATTTTTTTTATGGATAAGCAGCATCAAAAGAAAATTACCTTTTTTTAAATTTAGCTAACCAACCATTCACATGATTTTACAAATTTTGTATTGTTTATACTTACCTGCTTTAACATTAAACTACTGTTAAACAATTTATTTCAATTTTTTAAAAATATCTTTGGGAATTAGCGCAGTATAATCGAAGACGTTTACTGTATTGATGATTGATTTACTTTATTGATGCACAACGAAGTTGTATAATTGTTAGATTGGTTAAGCAAATTCAAGCATCAAGGGTACTGATCAATGGTTTTTAACATTATATTTTCTTAATGAGTCCATTGGTAAAATGTAAAAACACTGGAATGGCTAAATTTCCATCGACTGCTTATGTTTTTTCCGCATGCTCACTTGAAAACAATTACAGGGTTATACTGTAGTTCACAGTTGCAATACTTGGTTAGGTTTGTTACATAAGTGCTGTTAAATCATGAAAATGGTTAGGGAAAGGTAACTTCTTTATAACTACTGTAAAATGGTGTAAGCTATTATTCTTTAGGTAAGTTTACCTAGACTTTAAAAATAATTTATTTGGCGAAGTACATAGTACTAAGAATTACTATTTATCAAATTTGGTTTGTGTGGAAAAGTTGTTACTCTAGGAAATTTCTGAATCCATCTTTGTAGGAATATAAACTAATATTATTAGAAACAAAAAAAAAAAACAATGTGTGGTATATTTTAATTTTCTAACACCCTCTGAACTCTGCAGTTATGCGATTACCGATAATAATTGTAAATCATTGCAATATACATCCGACACATTTTGTAGTGATTTCACAACTGTACTATGAAGTAATGCCATCGACTGCTGCAAAATAACATGCTGACATCTTTTCTCGTGTAGGCATTTTGTTGATACAACTAAAATATGAGCATATAGGATATATATAGAATCTTACAAATTTTGGTAACCTACCTACTATACTCTCCCCAAAGACTTTGGTTTGATACTTAAAAAAAAAAATGAACTGCTCATGTAACATGCATTACGTGAAATTAATTCTTTTTGTAAACATTTTGCTTGAGTCAAAGCCTAGATTTGCTTAAGCTAATAACAAGCAATTACATCACTTGAGGCCCTGAGAAACATACTTCTAAAATTGTGTAGTTACTTGGATTGTTAAATACCTAGTTTTTCTGCAATAATGGGCACAAGAGCAATAGAATTATGTTTTTCATATAATATTTTTTCACAATGAGTTTTGTCAAAAAGTATTTGGAAAAAAATTACTGTTTGAAAGGACAAAGAAAAATGTTAATTGTAGTACATAAATGAGAATTTACCAAAATATTGAATGTATCAAATTTCTAACTAAAATGGTTTTGAAATTAATTTATCATTCTGGTATGCATAACTTTTTTCTTTGATACATTTATTTATCAGTTTCATTTCTCTTTAGTACAATATAAATCATTTAACTTTGATTTCTTTTTTGTTTCAGGCTTGTGGAGAACAGCTTTTTTTTATCTACTCTGTGGCTGGCCAATGTAAATAAGCAATGATTTCATGAATGCAGCGAGAGAGTTTATTTGATGTATTTTAAAATCACTGATAATATTTATTGATGTATTTTTAAATCACTGATAATATTTATTGATGTATTTTAAAATTACTGATAATATTTGTTTTGTGGCTGGAAGATGGTAACCATGGTGACTTGTGAATTTTTATGAAGATTAATAAAAAGCAGTAAAAAATTATTAATGGTTGTCAGAAGGAATTTTTTTTTCAATGATCAATCAATCATCTACATTCTACAGTAACAATTTTCCTTAACTCAAATAATATTTCAATACATATCTTATAAAGTATTCATATATGTACAATATAGACCAATTTTGAGCTAGTCTGATATCAGTATATTAGTTATTATGAACATATACTATCAGAACTACCATTTGCATATAGTGCACGTACATACATAACACTAGCCAACAACCATTAAAAAAACACTACTATATACACTTACATAAAAAAAAAACATAGACAAGTACAGATTATTCACTATTATATTCTAGAGCCAATTCCAAAAGTGTATTATCAATAAAAGAAAATATTTTTTTTTTAAAGAACAATATTTCGATATGAAGGAAAATCTGTATTCTGAAGTTCTTGTATATGTTTGGTACCAATCAATGTAAATTAATCAATCTTTGATAAAAAAAAATCCCGAAAATGATTTATAAATTAAAAAAATTATTGCCTACCAGCTCTGGGTTTTGCATGAAGGTTCAACTTCTCTGACTTCTGAGATTACACACAAGATTTTAATTAATAATACTATTGGCTTCATTACTAGATTATCTTTCAACCTGTAATTTATTATTTGAATCAGTTCATTGAACTGAAATATTTGCAGCAATTTCTTTAAATGTTTATGAACTTGGATTATTTAAAATACAAATGTAGGTAGGCTTACTAGACCTTTAATGCCATAAGATTGTAATCACATAGGCCTAATTTACATTAATATTTGTGCTAGACTTTGTAATTATTAAAATTTTATTTTCTGCAATGTTCCAAAGAGCATTGCTCTATTTTGGAACAAAACAATTTAATATGACAGTTTGTTACAACACTATTCTTCATAAAACAATGCACATTAGCCTGTATAATATGAATTAGATCTAACATAAGAACTACAAACTGCACATTTGCACTTAAAATATTCATCAAACAGTTAGGGAAAGAGATTAAACATAACATTTAACTCTTAAATCGTCATACTTCATTTTAGTTATCACACTTATGCTTGTATGTGAACGGGATCAGAAATTAGCACTGCAAATGCACTTTTAACACTAATAATTAATTATATCAAACACAAATGATATCAGTAACATCATACTTCATTTTTGGTGTTACAGTAAGCTTCCATAAATGTTTTTTTTCTCAGAAAACTTTTTCATCAGAAAACTTTTCTTGAATTTAAACATTACAATAAATTTTTAAATACATAATGATTTGTTACATAGCAAACCTTCAAAATATGATTTACTTCCAATTTTTGGATAAATGCTATTGAAGTTTTGCATTGTTTGCCATGGAAAACTATGGAAATAAATAAACAAATAAATAATTAAAAATATAAAGACACAACTGAATTAGCTGTAGTTGAACATACAGAACCAGCGAGGAGAATAAAAATATAATAAAATATAATATGTTAATATGTTCACTAAAGGTATGCAATGGATGGAGGATGCCCTACATTAATAATAATTAGTAACAGAGAACAAAGCAAATTTGTAGGGAAGAGACTTTTAACAGTAGTAGAATAATAAAATTCTGAAAAGGGCTGTTTCAAAAATTGCAAACATTCCTACACATAAGAAGCCCTTAATCTCAAAGACTTCATTCAATATACTGGTCATTACCTGCTGCTCACGATCTGTAAAGGTAAGGTAATTAAATTAATGGTGGAAAAGGTAATAAGCATTAGGTTTGTGGTCTTATAAATGTGGTCATTAGAGGCAAACATTAGGTCTCTGTGTTTAAGTGCTCACTTTTCTGTCACCAAAGTGATCTGGGTTTGATTCTCAGCAGGGTCATTAATGGATCTTTTGATAGTGGGGGACATAGCAAACATTGCAGTGGTTAGTTGGTTTTCAAAGAGTTCTTACGTTACGTCACCCATCCATTCTGTCATATCATTAGCATTTTATAGCCCTTCATTTTTTTGTAATGATCTAGAGGTCACCAAGCTGAAAGCTCAATTAATTTCCTTCATTGACAGATATAAGGGTTGAGGATTTGAAGCAAGCAAGATAAACATTTTAATGTTGCTTGCTTCGTCTTCTATAGAAAATTAAATCTAATATTTTGAATTGCTCCTGTGCTGCACTACTTCTAACTGAGAACGAGTAACCTGCACTTTTTAAGGCATCAAAGAAATTGTTATAACCGATTTCACTGTCTACATATCCCGGAATAGTGTTATCTTTATCACTTTTGGTACAATTTAGCAATTTATCTCTTGCTAGATCAAAAAACGATATCATTGTTCACGTTTTAAAGCTGTAGCTATAGCCCGCGCTTTTCTACTACCGAAGTTACCCGATCGAGCGACGTACTTCGGAACTGTTCGGGCATGTCGATCTATGGGGGTGAAACTTAGGCTGTCCAAGGAGAGGCGCAAAGCGATATTGTTACAAGCAGGGCTGCCACTCATGGGTTTTTCCACCCAGATCTGGATTTTTCCAATGGTGTTTGGGTTCCTGGGTTTTTAAATAATGAATTCCAACAATTCTAGGTTTTTTATAATTTTAATTATTTTTATACCTAAAACAATAATAAAGGTAGTAGCTACTGTATCTGTTGCAATATCTGTTTGATAAATGCAAACAAGTCTACTCATTAGAAGAATTCTTTGATAAATAGTATTTTATTTTATTTTTGTATCATGTAAATATGTATTTCTGTATTGTTTGTATTTTAGTGATGTTTGCTATATGTAATGTGTTTTTATAAATTGTTTATTTGTCTATGATCATATGTGTAACATATATATATATATATATATATATATATATATATATATATATATATATATAATATATATATATATATATATATATATATATAATATATATATATATATATATGTTTCATTGTTGTTTTTTAATGATGTTTGTTATATATATTGTGCTTTTAAACTGACAACTTCTATCTGTTTGAATTTGTTTAAATATGTATTTGTTTTCATATGTAATACTTATGTAGTATTTTATTGCGGTTCTCTAATGATATATGTATGTGAAATGTGGTTCTGCAAATTGACAACTTCTTCCCATCTGCTTGGGTTGTATAGAAGGCCATAATAAATAAATAAATAAATAAATAAATAAATAAATAAATAAATAAATGTGTTTCACACACAAAAATACATATAAACACATAACTAGTTTTCAAGAAGCTAAGTCGAATATTAAATTAGACACATTCTTCAAAGAGGCTTGCAGAACACAAAACCAATGCAACAATTAACCTTCAAACCAATCTTGTAGAATCAGACTCTGAATAAAGACTAACGTACATGATGCAGTTTTATAAAAACAATTACCGGTTTAAAGAATGCAGTGATGGTGTTTGTTTTGTCATGTATATATTTGTAGGTTTTTTTATGATATGTGCTGGTCCAAGAATTACTTATACAGCCATTTTGCTGCAGTGTAATTTTCTTGTAATGGTTGTATTTAACCGTTTTCAGTCTTGTAAGGTAATTAATTGTTTTATATTAAAACCAGTTATGTTTATATTTTTGAATTAGTACGCAAACATTTTCAACGATAGCATTTTAGACGCATCTGGGTTTTTTTACCCATGTGTCTGGGTTTTTTTGTAGGTTATCTAGGTTTTTCATGAATATCAGAGTGGCAGCCCTGGTTACAAGTTGTTTTGTTTATTGTCCTACTTCAAAAAACGCTCAGTGCGCAGTGCGTGCACCGTCTCGTTCAATAATAAAACTAATGAAATTTTAATATTAAAAAGTACATTAATACAAGATATAATATTTATATTTGTGCACCTAACAGCTATGAAAATGCAAATAAATTCTCAGTTGACACTAATAACAGATGTAATCAACATATGGACTTTCTTTTTTCGAAAACAATTAGTAACTAGTGTTTTCATACATTAAAAGATTACGATTTTATCAAAAATTAAAAATAAAAAAACATATTGGTACATTAGTGAGCATACTATATCAATGTTTACGTTTCAAATGTTTCTTCAGATTAGTCAATGATGATTTATAACACAGTTTTTGTTTACACAAATTACAATTAGCAAACTCATTATTTTCCGTGAAAAAATTCCACACAAATGAAGTCTTTTTCGTGCACTTATCCATTCCTTATTTCACTATAAATATACTAACTACAAAGCATGACAGCCCGCAACAATGTACATGGTGATACACGGCTAGGACGAACTGCAGTGAATGTTGAACTGATTGATACTGGCTGTATCAGGCGGGCATGAGAGTAACAGAGGTAGAGAATTACCGGGCGTGATAAATAATGTATCAGATTCTCCTTCCGGTCGCACGGTCTGCGTACGCGGAGCTTTGTTGCCTCCTGGGACCGTCTGATACAGAAGTATCAGAGACTTGTACCTAGGTACATTACTGTATCAGTATCAGGTTGGGACTGATACCGAAAATTGTTGTCCCAACCCACCTCTACGAAAATTGCTGTAACAACCCACCTCTAGGTCCAAGTGCCTGGTAGTGATGGGTCGTTCGTTAACGATTCGTTCAAAAAGAACGAATCTTTGAGAGACCGAAATCTTGTGATTCGTTCGCGATGTAAAGAACCGGCACTTTGAGAGCCGGTACCTTGAAAGATTCGGAAGAACGAAAACGCGGAGAGAACGAGAGAACGAGATGAGAGAACCGGTCACGCGCCCGGTCTGATTCGTTCGTGAAATGATTCATGACGTCAGGAGTCTGAAGAATTAGTAATCACAGCGTGCGCATGTTCACAAGAGCAAACGATAACTGATCAAATAAAATAGGGTAACATGAAAAGTATCTATACCTGAAAATGTCAACTGTTATGTAGTGGTTTAAAATAGCTTTTTCACATTCACATACACAAATTTGGAAATAAAAAACTAAAAAAACAAAAAAAAAACCGTATGAATTAAAAAATAACAGGGAAAGTAACTACAAATGTTCACACTTACCATTTTTTGGTTAATTAATGTACTTCATTTGTTTCTCTTCATACTGAATTGCAGTAGTATTAAATTTTTGTCTTTTTTCTCTAAATGTGTCGGTCTACATGTAAACACTTTACTGTCACTAGAGTGTAAATAGCCTATATATTAATATTTGTAACTTAAAAAGTAATAAAATATAAATAATCTTGTTTCATATACGCAACTGTGATTCACTGGCTACGGAAAGCAATGTTCAAATTCAAATACAAAAACACGTACGTAATACTCTAAAAGATGAACGAGTTACGACACCTGATAAAAGAGCCAGATCCCATACACAGAAAAGAACGAATTGACCGAGATGAACGAATCGTTCTGAACGAATCATCTTACAGAACTGATCCAAAAGAACCGATTCGGTCAAAAGATCTGTTCTGCCCATCACTAGTGCCTGGTGGGTGTGTTCCTTTGGGAGCCAGAGTAGCTGTGACAACCCACCTATATGCTGGAGTAATTCCGCGCAATTGCACAGAATTCAAATAACTTAAATTAAAATAATAAAGAACTGAATACTTCTTATATAATGTAAATACCAAGCTTAGATACAATTATTCCATAAAATGTTCACTGATACAAGAGAGAAAAATTACAAACACAGGGCATCATCTGTCACCCAACAACCAGCAATTAAGGACGTTATTAAACAATTAAGATTACATAGCACTGTCAAGCATTTAACATCGTACATCAACTATACAATATATATACACGATAACAAATGGCAATAACAATTAGGGCCATCTAGGTATGGTTGTGGTACCAATTGTCGCCTAGACCAAAAGGCTTGTGTAGAAAAATCAATGGCCAATCAGGGGAGGGACACTTAATTAGGGATGCAAACGATACATCGATGTTTTGAAGAGTGATACATCGCCGATGCATTGACGAAAAAGTCCAAAAACCTCGACATCGTTCATCATTAAAATTACCCTAGTTTTTTTTATAATATTTTGGCTATCATTTCATGAGTATTTATTGAATATATAAAAAGACATTACGATACGACATTTAGTTTTTAAGATGCAATTTTTCTTAACTGTCTATACTTACAATAAAAATCTACATTTTTAAGTAGGTAGGTATCAAAAATGTTGTAAATAATTAACTATTTGGTTGATTTCAGTATCAATTTTTTTCCAGTACTTTAAGACGTGTAAAATCATTTGGAAAAAATAAATAGTGTCAAAAAAATTTGTTTACATAAGAATATTCTTTTAAATTTTGAAAAATATATTGTGTAAAGAAATACTTATTGACGTGACGTCTAATAAATCGATGAACGCCGGCTGCACGCACGAAAAAGGATGACTCATTGTCCCGTTACGCACATTGTCCCATTACGCTTTGTCCCGTTACACTCATTGTACGCTTGCGCCGCATCTATCTCTCTTCCACTCGATTGAAACAACCATCGAGTTGACTTTTTCGAGGCACATTAAACTTGAAACACTCCCATTCGTTTCCTACTTTTACTATCATCGTCCTATCCTTAACAGAATAACACAGATTGGAAGAAGTTAAATAGCAAACATGTATAAAAGTTATAGTTAAAATAATCTGTTCGTTAAAGTAATAAACATATTTGAATTAATGAGTGCAAATAAAAACAAATTTATGAATTAAATTGTAGATTTAATTCACTCATTCTTTGTATCCATAGAAAATAGTGATAATTCAATAAAAATTATTCAATTTTATTCAAAAAAGTATGCAATCATTTCATAAATATTATGTTATTACGTTGTCACGTTGAACTTTACAAACAACCAATTTCTTTAAAAATGATTTTAGACTTCTTAAAATACTGGAAAAAAACGTAGTCATTTAAATTTGTCCACAACTCTTTGAAGTTTTCTGAGAGCTGGTCACGAAATTAATGCGGATTTTTAAGTTTTTGGTAGCAGACTTTGCTTTTAATACATGTTTTTTTTCTGCATGAGACACGACTGTAAATGGGTTGTGGATATTGTGGTAAGGAACATGTAGTAGGTATGGTTTTTGGCTACATACTATAATTTAAATCATTTGGGCATGTTTTTCCTGGTATTTAAAAACATCGGTTAAAAATCGATGTATCGGTTGTCAGAACGATGTTTTTTGTCATCGATGCTTTTTCGTTTGAACATCGATGTTCGTGATATCGATGTTTTTAAGAGCGATATTGCATCCCTACACTTAATAGGGTATAGCCAACGACCTAGAGATATATAGACTGCTAGTGGGAGGCCATCTTTGATTCCAATTGAATTTGACAGAATGGTGGGCAAACAGTGCTTTGTTAGCAGACGACATACGTTGACAGCAATAATACGGGATGAATTTGTAAAATTACGTGATGAATGAACAGATGATGTGTTGAATTGATTGAATTTACTTTCAAAATATAATTTTTGAAGTGTATTTACTTTTAGGAGTTATCTTAATTTTTAAATATTTGTTTACTTTAAAAATCCGACGAATGTAATCTCAGCTTTTAAATAAATAAAAAAATGATGTCAAAAGTAATCAATACAATAATGATTGATTTCAGCTTCTTATACATAAATAGGCTTCATTTAAATATTGATGTGTATGTTAAAAATTTAGGATTTGTGTTACGAATATAATGAGAAGTGCAAGTTTTGGGTGGTCATAAGGTTATGTACTCACACAGTGTTCAGCAAATGTGCTGTAAATTTTGTTATACATAACTAAAATTTGTGCTTGACAATAACTGTTAAACATTTACACCTACCTAGGCAATAATTTTCTTTTTGAAGTTGTCAGTCTACTGTTACTTTTTCCTGTATTACATTTCTTTTATTAATGTAATTCTAGAGTAGACAAAAATTTCAAACTTTGGTGACAGTGTTATGAATCGTATCAACAGTGTTTATTTATGTGAATTTTATTTTAAGGCAACAAGTATACATCAAAATAGTCCACGCATAAATTCTGTTACAATTACTTCAAATTGAGTCATTTATCTTCCTGGCCCAATTTAGTCCCATTGGGCAATATCTCTTAACAGTCAAAATTTGGAACTGAGTTTCTTTGCTTACAATTTAGTATACTTCAAGATTCTAACAAGGACTTGTTGGTTGTAATCATGACATAGTATGTAGTTACAGACATCCAGAAACTACACAGGCTACGGAGTAGTAGTAGTTAAAAAATTAAATAGCATGGTATAATAGGCCTCTTGGAGAACCTCACTGTGTAAAATGAGTTAATGTATTGTGCACTACACTGCTTCCACTCAGTACATTTCTCCAGAAGTATGATTTTCAATAGACAAACAATTATGGTATGTACCATTGATTTTTCTTACGTCATGTAGTAGGTACATTGCACATCTTTGATTGACTTAACTAAATTGCATCCAGTGGAGTTTTCCTGTGGGGCTGATCAAGTCTGCAGGAAAGCCTCTGAATTAAAAAAAAAATCTAATTTTTTTTTCTGCATCCTAACATGTTTTCCATTCAGCAGAAGCTCCAGGAAGACACTTTGAGAGAGACTATCATACAAAGAAACATGATGTTAAGGCTTCCTTTATGGTGGGCCACTGCAAATGCGCCAAAAGAAACATGCAACGCCATGGTCACATAAAACCAAATACTGAGTGGTGCTGTCATGCCAGCATTTTTCGGGGGTCGAGCACACTTCTGGAGCCACGCTTGTTTCCAATCATACTATAAAAGGGTGGTGTTCAAATAGTTCACCATTTTAACAAGCCTATGTATACACTGCACATCTAATAATTTTAAAAGTAATTACAGAAATGAGCAGCTTCACAGAAAAGTGTATATTACATAATTAAAATTTTAAAAAAATGTTGTGTAGGTAAGGTGAGCAACATTACACGTAAATTACTATTTCTACAAGAGTTTACGCAATAACCAATTACTTAAAGATAATAGTTATTTTTCAAAGTAGGTTTTCCTGGAAAATAGGCAAATAATGAATGTGAAAGGTTATAATAGGCCTATTGGGGGAAACACCACGTAAAACAATAGGTAGGCTAAATACATTGAGCACTGTAGGCTTGAGACAAGGTTCATAGTTTCTCCAGACACACGAGTTTCGATAAGTCACTAGCTAAGATAGTGTGAACCGGTAATTTTTTCCCTCGTGTAAATTGAACGTCTTTGATTTAAGTATATTCGGTGGATTTTTGTACATAAAGGCAGGATAGGTTTGAAGGAAAGCTATTTTTTTTTGTCCTGAATAAAATATATACCGTATATATATTTGTGTATTAATCTTTTTACCCATTCTCTGGGAGGGAATTATGATACCTTAAATAGTTTACCATTTCAAAAAGTGGTTAGGTTAGGTACATTAAAAATACTCTGAAATTGTGTGCATAGTAGGTTTGGTTATGTCAGCCATATTAAATGAAAAGATTGAGAGGTTAGGTAAGCAAAGTTAATCATACTTTAATTACCATTTCAGCAAGATATTATGCATTATTAAGGTAGCTGATCCAACCAATCATTTACTTAACAATTATTTTCTAAAATCTGCTAATCTCCAGTATTACTGGTTCAGCAATTTATGTGCATAGAGCCTTATTTTTAGAGTTGGCTTTTCAAGGTGGAGAGTCAAAAAAGTTTCTTTTTTTACTGCTATAAATGCTAATTTTCTCAAAAAATGGGTAAGTATTGACGCCGTCCCCGTTGCCTGATCTGAATTTACGTAAATTTACACTAGTGGGTTAATTATGAATCTCAAGGGTGGGGTTCCTGGCCTCGTGGCTGCAGGCAGGGATGCGGCGACAAAGGACTCCCCGGGCTGTTATGGCCTCCCAGGACGCCTGATTAATGAAATGCACACGTACTTGTAGTCGTTTTATTGCGTAGCACACTCTACATGTCGCACGATCACGTAACTGGCCGCTTCATCGTCGACCTAAGCTCCGCGCACGATGAACCTGTCCTGGTTTATGCGAAAGTCCGCGGACGTAACGCGAGGTGCGTGAGTGATAGGTCCCGCCAATTACTTAAGAAAACACAATACACTATAAGGGCGGTAGGTCCCGCGAATTTACTTATGAAAACACATTACACTATAAGGGCGGTAGGTCCCGTGAATTTACTATGGAAACACATTACACTAAATCACTGTGGTACGTCCCGCACTGGAGGATATGCACAGGCGGCTAGTCCGCGTGGTGGCGAGGGCCACGTTAAGCTGGGTACGGACACTTGGGAATCTTGAACGATATCGTACACGTGGCCGTGGCAAGTCCCAGTTGATGACTCGTCCGAATGTTTGTGGTCGCGTTTGGCGCAGGGCCGCCCTGCGTGGGCAAAGAACTATGTCCCGAGGTGGGACGTAATAGCGTGAGGCGCAGGTGCCACTAGGGGTCACTTAATTAATTACGTAGGAAATAGAAAGTCCGTGCATGGACTACACACTTTATTAATAGACCGCGCGAGATCGCTAACGGCCGGTTTGGGCCGACCGGGGAGCTGATATAAAAACGATTGGACTATAATTACCTATTGCAGTTACAGAATGTTGGCGCGAAAGTTGAAGGCTCCCCGTGCGTGGGCTGCCGGCCCGGGCGAGTGCTGGATGGCGACTGACTAACCTCCCTGGCCGCCGGGGCCAGGGAGGGGGGAAATTCCGCGGGAAAACTGCGGAGCGCGGGAAGATGACATCGGCCAGCGTTGTGAATTATAACCCTTTATAAACTGATTATTACATTAACATTGATTATTGATGGTTTTAGATTTATTAGTTTCTGTTTATATTCTCGAATGCATGAAAAACAATACCCTTGCGCAGTGCCACACCCGGCCGGGCGCTTTGCACACGTAGGAGGCCGTGACTGACGTCACGCCGTTCGGGGCACTGCACTACGTTGCGCGCGCGGGCGCGTTCGGGGCGCGGCACTTATCAGGTGTTGAGGACACATAACGGCCTGTGCTCTCAGAGGGAGCACTGACGGCGGCGTCAAATGCCCCCCCCTCGACGAGGCCGTTCTGTGCCTCAACACCTTACACACACACTTAAAGATACGCCGGCACACTGACCTGGTAGACCCGTAGCGGCTGTCCATGGGGCGGCGTCAGGTACCTGTGAGTCAGCGTCAGCTGCGGCCGAGGTGGGCAGCGGCGGCGTGGCGGCGCCTTCGGCGGCAGGCGGCGGCACGTTCGAGGTGGCGCCCTCAGCGGCAGGCGGCGGCGTGCCCAAAGTGGCGCGCGTGGTGGCGCCCTCAGCGGCAGGCGGCGGCGCACCCAAGATGGCGCACGTGGTGGCGCCCTCAGCGGCAGGCGGCGCCGCGCCCAAGGTGGCGCGCGTGGTGGCGCCCTCAGCAGCAGGCGGCGGCGCGCCCAAGGTGGCGCGCGTGGTGGCGCCCTCAGCGGCAGGCGGCGGCGCGCCCAAGGTGGCGCGCGTGGTGGCGCCCTCAGCGGCAGGCGGCGGCGCGCCCAAGGTGGCGCGCGTGGTTGCGCCCTCAGCGGCAGGCGGCGGCGCGCCCAAGGTGGCGCGCGTGGTGGCGCCCTCAGCGGCAGGCGGCGGCACGCCCAAGGTTGCGCGCGTGGTGGCGCCCTCAGCGGCAGGCGGCGGCGCGCCCAAGGTGGCGCGCGTGGTGGCGCCCTCAGCGGCAGGCGGGGCGCGTCCAAGGTGGCGCGCGTGGTGGCGCCCTCAGCGGCAGGCGGCAGCGCGCCCAAGGTGGCACGCGTGGTGGCGCCCTCCGCGGCAGGCGACGGTATGGCGCCTTCTGCGGCGCGAGTGGGAGCACGGCCGGTTTGCATCGCGCCCACCCCCCGTGAGCCTTCACGGAAGTTGGGGGCGGCGTCGGCGGCGGCGTCGTCGTGGCTGTCATGTCCGCCTCGGTGCCTTGTGGCACGGCGTCGACAACCCGGTGGTCTGCCAGACTAGGTCGAAATGTGGCGCTTTTGAGACGAGCGGCCGTGCCACGTGCTTTCTCGGTGGCTGGGGGCGGCGTCGTCGGTGGTACCGGAGGTGGTGTTCGGGATCCGCAGTAGCGCTGCGTGAGATCCGCCACCTGGTGATCTGGACTAGGTCGCGATGTGGTGGATTCGCGGCGCGCGGCCGCGCCAGGTGCGCTCTCGGTGGCTGGGGGCGGCGTCTTCGGTGGTGCCCGAGGTAGTGTTCGGGATCCGCAGTGGCGCTGCGTGTGATCCGCCACCTGGTGATCTGGACTAGGTCGCGATGTGGTGAATTCGCGACGCGCGGCCGCGCCAGGTGCGCTCTCGGTGGCTGGGGGCGGCGTCGTCGGTGGTGCCGGAGGTGGTGTTCGGGATCCGCAGTGGCGCTGCGTGTGATCCGCCACCTGGTGATCTGGACTAGGTCGCGATGTGGTGAATTCGCGACGCGCGGCCGCGCCAGCCACGCTCTCGGTGGCTGGGGGCGGCGTCGTCGGTGGTGCCGGAGGTGGTGTTCGGGATCCGCAGTGGTGCTGCGTGTGATACGCCACCTGGTGATCCGGCCGGCGGTGTCGCAAAGTGGCCGTTTTGAGGCTTGCGGCCGCGCTAGCTGCGCTCTCAGTGGCTGGGGGCGGCGTCGTCGGTGGTGCCAGAGGTGGTGTTCGGGATCCGCAGTGGCGCTGCGTGTGATCCGCCACCTGGTGATCCGGCCGACGTTGTCGCGAAGTGGCCGTCTTGAGGCTTGCGACCGCGCCAGCTGCGCTCTCAGTGGCTGGGGGCGGAGTCGTCGGTGGTGCCGGAGGTGGTGTTCGGGATCCGCAGTGGTGCTGCGTGTGATCCGCCACCTGGTGATCCGGCCGACGTTGTCGCGAAGTGACCGTCTTGAGGCTTGCGGCCGCGCCAGCTGCGCTCTCAGTGGCTGGGGGCGGCGTTGTCGGTGGTACCGGAGGTGGTGTTCGGGATCCGCAGTGGCGCTGCGTGTGATCCGCCACCTGGTGATCTGGACTAGGTCGCGATGTGGTGGATTCGCGACGCGCGGCCGCGCCAGCTGCGCTCTCGGTGGCTGGGGGCGGCATCGTCGGTGGTGCCTGAGGTGGTGTTCGGGATCCGCAGTGGCGCTGCGTGTAATCCGCCACCTGGTGATCTGCTGGACTAGGTCACGATGTGGTGATTTTGAGGATGCGGCCGCGCCAGCTGCTTCTCCAGTGTCTGGGGGCGGCGTCGTCGGTGGTGCCGGACGTGGTGTTCGGGATCCGCAGTGGTGCTGCATGTGATCCGCCACCTGGTAATCCGGCCGACTGAGTCGCAAAGTGGCCGTTCTGATTGGCCCAATTTCCACCTGGGCGGCAACAGGGGGCGGCGTCAAAATGGCGCCCCACGTTGGGCGCCATTTTGACGCCGTCCCCGTTGCCTGATCTGAATTTACGTATATTTACACTAGTGGGTTAATTTTGAATCTCAAGGGTGGGGTTCCTGGCCTCGTGGCTGCAGGCAGGGATGCGGCGACAAAGGACTCCCCGGGCTGTTATGGCCTCCCAGGACGCCTGATTAATGAAATGCACACGTACTTGTAGTCGTTTTATTGCGTAGCACACTCTACATGTCGCACGATCACGTAACTGGCCGCTTCATCGTCGACCTAAGCTCCGCGCACGATGAACCTGTCCTGGTTTATGCGAAAGTCCGCGGACGTAACGCGAGGTGCGTGAGTGATAGGTCCCGCCAATTACTTAAGAAAACAAAATACACTATAAGGGCGGTAGGTCCCGCGAATTTACTATGGAAACACATTACACTAAATCACTGTGGTACGTCCCGCACTGGAGGATATGCACAGGCGGCTAGTCCGCGTGGTGGCGAGGGCCACGTTAAGCTGGGTACGGACACGTGGGAATCTTGAACGATATCGTACACGTGGCCGTGGCAAGTCTCAGTTGATGACTCGTCCGAATGTTTGTGGTCGCGTTTGGCGCAGGGCCGCCCTGCGTGGGCAAAGAACTATGTCCCGAGGTGGGACGTAATAGCGTGAGGCGCAGGTGCCACTAGGGGTCACTTAATTAATTACGTAGGAAATAGAAAGTCCGTGCATGGACTACACACTTTATTAATAGACCGCACGAGATCGCTAACGGCTGGTTTGGGCCGACCGGGGAGCTGATATAAAAACGATTGGACTATAATTACCTATTGCAGTTACAGAATGTTGGCGCGAAAGTTGAAGGCTCCCCGTGCGTGGGCTGCCGGCCCGGGCGAGTGCTGGATGGCGACTGACTAACCTCCCTGGCCGCCGGGGCCAGGGAGGGGGGAAATTCCGCGGGAAAACTGCGGAGCGCGGGAAGATGACTTCGGCCAGCGTTGTGAATTATAACCCTTTATAAACTGATTATTACATTAACATTGATTATTGATGGTTTTAGATTTATTAGTTTCTGTTTATATTCTCGAATGCATGAAAAACAATACCCTTGCGCAGTGCCACACCCGGCCGGGCGCTTTGCACACGTAGGAGGCCGTGACTGACGTCACGCCGTTCGTGGCACTGCACTACGTTGCGCGCGCGGGCGCGTTCGGGGCGCGGCACTTATCAGGTGTTGAGGACACATAACGGCCTGTGCTCTCAGAGGGAGCACTGACGGCGGCGTCAAATGCCCCCCCCTCGACGAGGCCGTTCTGTGCCTCAACACCTTACACACACACTTAAAGATACGCCGGCACACTGACCTGGTAGACCCGTAGCGGCTGTCCATGGGGCGGCGTCAGGTACCTGTGAGTCAGCGTCAGCTGCGGCCGAGGTGGGCAGCGGCGGCATGGCGGCGCCTTCGGCGGCAGGCGGCGGCGCGCCCAAGGTGGCGCGCGTGGTGGCGCCCTCAGCGGCAGGTGGCGGCGCGCCCAAGTTGGCGTGCGTGGTGGCGCCCTCAGCGGCAGGCGGCGGCATGCCCAAGGTGGCGCGCGTGGTGGCGCCCTCAGCGGCAGGCGGCGGCGCGCCCAAGGTGGCGCGCGTGGTGGCGCCCTCAGCGGCAGGCGGCGGCGCGCCCAAGGTGGCGCGCGTGGTGGCGCCCTCAGCGGCAGGCGGCGGCGCGCCCAAGGTTGCGCGCGTGGTGGCGCCCTCAGCGGCAGCCGGCGGCGCGCCCAAGGTGGTGCGCGTGGTGGCGCCCTCAGCGGCAGGCCGCGGCGGGCCCAAGGTGGCGCGCGTGGTGGCGCCCTCAGCGGCAGGCGGCGGCGCGTCCAAGGTGGTGCGCGTGGTGGCGCCCTCAGCGGCAGGCGGCAGCGCGCCCAAGGTGGCACGCGTGGTGGCGCCCTCCGCGGCAGGCGACGGTATGGCGCCTTCTGCGGCGCGAGTGGGAGCACGGCCGGTTTGCATCGCGCCCACCCCCCGTGAGCCTTCACGGAAGTTGGGGGCGGCGTCGGCGGCGGCAGCGGCGTCGTCGTGGCTGTCATGTCCGCCTCGGTGCCTTGTGGCACGGCGTCGACAACCCGGTGGTCTGCCAGACTAGGTCGAAATGTGGCGCTTTTGTGACGAGCGGCCGCGCCACGTGCTTTCTCGGTGGCTGGGGGCGGCGTCGTCGGTGGTACCGGAGGTGGTGTTCGGGATCCGCAGTGGCGCTGCGTGTGATCCGCCACCTGGTGATTTGGACTAGGTCGCGATGTGGTGGATTCGCGACGCGCGGCCGCGCCAGGTGCGCTCTCGGTGGCTGGGGGCGGCGGCGTCGGTGGTGCCGGAGGTGGTGTTCGGGATCCGCAGTGGCGCTGCGTGTGATCCGCCACCTGGTGATCTGGACTAGGTCGCGATGTGGTGGTTTCGCGACGCGCGGCCGCGCCAGGTGCGCTCTCGGTGGCTGGGGGCGGCGTCGTCGGTGGTGCCGGAGGTGGTGTTCGGGATCCGCAGTGGCGCTGCATGTGATCCGCCACCTGGTGATCTGGACTAGGTCGCGATGTGGTGAATTCGCGACGCGCGGCCGCGCCAGCCGCGCTCTCGGTGGCTGGGGGCGGCGTCGTCGGTGGTGCCGGAGGTGGTGTTCGGGATCCGCAGTGGTGCTGCGTGTGATCCGCCACCTGGTGATCCGGCCGGCGGTGTCGCAAAGTGGCCGTTTTGAGGCTTGCGGCCGCGCTAGCTGCGCTCTCAGTGGCTGGGGGTGGCTGAAATATTATAACAGTAAAGACACAACTAAAACTCGTAATGAACGAATACTACAATAACAAACCCACACAAATCATTTAAAAGTGGTCATCATTCAATTGCAGTCGATTATTTTTAATTAATAGTACTTAGTGATGAGATAAATTCCATGTACTGTATCAAATTACCTACCCGAAATACATATATAATAGGTTCAATAACTGATCTACATATTGGTCACAAGCGTTGGGTCGAAGAAGGGTTAGCTATTTTCTAGCGCATTTAATGTCGTACTTACACATCGCACTACAATATAACTGTATTTAAAATTATATTTCACTCGTTCCATCTTTAAGTATTACCCGCAAAAACTGTAAAATTGCGAAAAACCTACATATTTAGGGAATTTACTAGCAACTTGCATCTTTCTCCCATAAGAACCAATGCTTTTACAGCAATGGTTTGCCCACCATTCTGTCACAACAGCTCTCTGTAGAGGTGGGTCGAAAAGTATCAACCATATACTTTGTCACTGATACGCGCCTGTATCAGGAACGACAAACGAGTACACTTGAAAAGTATCAAGTACTTTAGTATCAGTTCAGAATTCGCCTGGAACTACACCACGGCCAATGTGCGCAGAACCCGATCGCAGATGACGGTCACTTGGGCGGAGCTTGTGAAAGGGGAGGGAGCAGGAACGACGAATAAGGGATAAAGAAGGGAAATAATGTAGGGGAGGAAGCGCAGGGGAAGGCGTTGAAGGAGAGGCGCAAAGCGAAATTGTTACGAGTCGTTTGGTTATTAACCCACATCAAAGTATGCTCAGTGCGCAATGCGTGCACAGTCTCATTTAATAATAAAACTAATGAAATTTTAATATTAAAAAGTACATTAATACAAGATATAATATTTATATTTGTGCACCTAACAGCTATGAAAATGTAAATAAATTCTCAGTTGACACTAATAACAGATATATGTAATCAACATATGGACTTTTTTTTCCGAAAACAATTAGTAACTAGTGTTTTCATACATTAAAATATTACGATTTTATCAAAAATAAAAAATAAAAAAAACATACTTACATTAGTGAGCATACTATATCAATGTTTACGTTTCAAATGTTTCTTCAGATTAGTCGATGATGATTTATAACTCAGTTTTTGTTTACACAAATTACAATTAGTAAACTCATTAATTTCAATGAAAAAATACCACAAAAATGAAGTCTTTTTCCTGCACTTATCCATTCCTTATTTCACTATAAAGATACTAACTACTAAGCATGACATCCCGCAACAATGTACAAGGTGGTAATTAATGCACGGCCAGGACGAACTGCAGTGAATGTTGAACTGATTGATACTGGCTGTATTAGGCGGGCATGAGAGTAACAGAAGTAGAGAATTACCGGGCGTGATTAATAATGTATCAGAGACACCGATACCTTTTTACGCTGGTGATGACGGCACGGAGGATGTGTACCCTGTAACGAGAATGCTGATACATTGTCGCTTCCTGGGACCGCTACTGCTCTGATACAAAAGTATCAGATAATTGTAACTAGGTACATAACTGTATCAGTATCTGGTTGGAACAGATAACGAAAATTGCTGTAACAACCCACCTCTACTACGAGGTAAAACTAGAGGTGGGTCGTAAAGTATCAACCTGATACGTTGTTACTGATACGCGCCTGTATCAGGAACGGCAAACGAGTACACTTGAAAAGTATCAAGTACTTTAGTATCAGTTCAGAATTCGCCTGGATCAACACCACGGCCAATGTGCGCAGAACCCGATCGCAGATGATGGTCACTTGGGCGGAGCTTGTGAAAGGGGAGGGAGCGGCACGACGAATAAGGGATAAAGAAGGGTAAGAATGTAGGGGAGGAAGCGCAGGGGAAGGCGTTGAAGGAGAGGCGCAGAGCGAAATTGTTACGAGTCGTTTTGTTTATTGACCCACAGCAAAGTACGCTCAGTGCGCAGTGCGTGCACCGTCTCGTTCAATAATAAAACAAATGAAATTTTATTATTAAAAAGTACATTAATACAAGATATAATATTTATATTTGTGCACCTAACAGCTATGAAAATGCAAATAAATTCTCAGTTGTCACTAATAACAGATGTAATCAACATATGGACTTTCTTTTTTCGAAAACAATTAGTACTAACTAGTGTTTTCATCATTAAAAGATTACGATTTTATCAAAAAATTAAAAATATTAAAAAACAGATAGGTACATTAGTGAGCATACTATATCAATGTTTACGTTTCAAATGTTTCTTCAGATTAGTCGATGATGATTTATAACTCAGTTTTTGTTTACACAAATTACAATTAGTAAATTTATTAATTTGAATGAAAAAATTCCACACAAATGAAGTCTTTTTCCTGCACTTATCCATTCCTTATTTCACTATAAAGATACAAAGCATGACAGCCCGCAACAATGTACATGGTGGTAATTAATACACGGCCAGGACGAACTGCAGTGAATGTTGAACTAATTGATACTGGCTGTATTAGGCGGGCATGAGAGTAACAGAGGTAGAGAATTACCGGGTGTGATAAATAATGTATCAGAAACACCGATACCTTTTTACGCTGGTGATAACGGCACGGAGGATGTGTAACCTGTTACGAGAATGCTGATACCTTGTCGCTTCCTGGGACCGTTACTGCTCTTACAGATACAGAATAATCAGATACTTGTAACTAGTACATTACTGTATCAGTATCAGGTTGAAACAGATGCCGAAAATTGCTGTAACAACCCACCTCTAGGTGAAGCATTTGCCAAACCGTGCCATGGCAACATTGAAACCCAAAAATTTGCATTGGTGTTTGTGTTTTAATTCGCAATAACATAGATTTGAATCAATTGGAATAAAATTATGTGTATATGCCGTAATAATTAGTAAAAATTAGTCACACTTCAATAAAGATGTTTTAAATGATCCTGTGGTTTATTTATAAAATTTTTTCAACACTTGGGTGTCTTTGTTTTATTTTGAGCTATCCATACAGCTGAATTTTTTATCTTATGTGAAAATGTCGATAGTTTATGTTCTTTAAATACTTTTTTTTATTATTATTTCATTTTAAAAATTGCTAAAATACCACCGAAGACATTTTGATTATTATTATTATTATTCATATAAATGTATTTTGATACACGGTAATAAAGCAGAGGTGCCAACCCCCCCCCCCCAAACACTATGACTCACCCCCCACCACAACCTAATGATGGCCCCCCCCCCCCCACCAAAACCTAATGATGGGCCCCCCCCGCCAATTTTTATGCCATTTTCTCAATGATTTACTCAATTATTTTATAATATTATACTTTTTTAGTATTATATTTTATCACATTTTGCATTAATTAAAACTGATTTTCTTCTAATAATAATAATTTTGGTCATATCAGGTAATATTTCCATCCTGAACCGACAGATGCCAAACTGCTTTTGTTGAGGAAAGTGTGGGGTTGCCAATTTGATTTACAAGATCCCTTTCAATTATGAAAGCACCAGAAACGTATTTTCACATTAGAAGCTATAATAATGTAAATAATATACACATTTTTCTCGTCTTTTAACCACCCCCCTCCCCTGAAATTTTAATGACGCAGTCTGTGTCGTTATCCCCCCTTGTGGGCACACCTGAATAAAGTATGAGTTTAATTGGCTTCTCTGAGCATACATTAATTCAATTTATTTTTATTGATAATGATTGTCACAATAAATGACAGGAGGTCGGCCAGGGTGTTGTAATACGCTTTAAAATAAAAAATGCATCTTTGTAACTGTTTCTGCTAAGTTTTAATCCTTAGGTTTGATTCGTTAAGGATTGAATTTATCAATTTCGCTGTTCTTGGGAATAGTATAACCAACCATCCACAAAGTTTTAAAGTATTTTTAATGCAGCTAACCTACTGAATAATTGTTTTAATTACTTCTTGCTAGTTTTAAGAATGGCGTCTTATAAGTAAACCCGTGCATTTGGAGAATAAAAGCCCGCGAATTGTTTTTTTTTATTTTTACCCAAATAAATATACCTGTGTGGTACGGAAAAAAAAGCAAGCATGAACTTCGGGAAACTTCGGATGTGGCTCTCTCGGCTGAGAAATGAAGGCTTCCCCTCGCTGCTACTTACTCTATGAGTTTAACAATGTGTTGTAAACAATCGATGTGAAGACGGTACAACGTGTGCGCTTAAAGAAAACGTTTTATTTTAAATAATGTACTTAAGAGTTTTGGCGGTGTCTTTTTTGTGCATGCGAATGATAGAAGTAGCGGCCCAGGGCGTGGTTCGTGTGCAGAAGTGTTGCGAGAGGTTCGAGCTGATGATAGACAACAGATGCGCTCACAAGAATGAATCTGACAGCGAGGTTTGGAATCCTGTATTTAGCAGTGAGTCAGGTCAAGACAACGTGCAGGTAAATTGGTCCCGTGAGTCATTTTAGACGCAAAGAATTTTTTGGGGAGGAGGGTGAAATGATTAGGGTTTATTGTTCTAATCGAAGTGGCTCGTAATAATGTAATGTAAGGGTTTTTTTCTTTGTAAGTAGTGTGTTTTGTTAGTTAATATAATATAATATAATAATTTACACCTGCAATTGGGCTTCCGCCCGGTGGCAAGGAGTTCCCACCCCCAACTACCCTCACTCCTCCCCCCTCTGGAGCCTCTTTCGTAAGTCCTTCCCTCCTCCCAGATCCAGTGTCCTCCCCTCAAGTTCGTTCCACTCACGCCCCGTCCTCACAAGGAATACCTGTCTTCCTCTCTCTGTCCGTCTCCATTCTCTCTGAATCTTCCACTCATGATCCCTCCTTCCTCGATACAGCCCTCTGTGCAACCTAGCTCCCAGCTTTCCCCAGCCCCCCCTCCCCCCCACGAATTACCTTATTCATTCTCACCAGCCTTTCCACCTTCCTCCTTTCTTGCAGTGTGTCCCACCCCAGCTCCTTCATCATCACCGATGGTCTGTGAGTTTCCCCCATCCTGCCTTCGCCTTCCCTTCTCCTCCACATATTCATTACCCATCTCGCTGCCTTGCGCTGCACCCTCTCCAACTCCTTAATTTCCTTCTCCACATAGGGGTCCCACACCGCCGCGGCATACTCCAACACTGGCCGTACCAATGTCACGTACGCCTTTTCCTTTACATTCCTACCTGTCCCTTTCAGTGTCCTGCTAAGCAGCCCTAACCCCATTCTGCCCTTTGTCACCACCTTCTTGACCTGCTTTCCCCACCCCAAGTCGTTCTGCAGGATCACTCCCAGGTATTTATACTCCTCAGCTTCCTGGATCACCTGTCCCTTCCAGCAGTACACTTTTCCCTCCACCCTTCTCTTCCTCGTGAACCTCACCACCTTTGTTTTCCCTACATTTATACCCATTTCGTTTTCCCTCGACCAGCACTCCAGTTTCTGCAAGTCCTCTGCCAGGTGCGCCCCTTCCCCCACAGTTTCATAGAGCACACAATCGTCCGCAAACAACCGCAGCCTGCTTTTCAACCCCTCCCCTACATCATTCATCATGATCAGGAAGAGCAGGGGTCCCATGACACTGCCTTGTGGTACCCCTGACATCACATTTCCCTCTTCTGACCATTCCTTACCCACTCTCACTCGCTGGATCCTGTCCCTCAAGAAGTCCCCTGTCCAATTTACCACCCTCCTGTCCTCTATCAACCCCTCCACCTTTTCCATCACCCTCCTGTGCGGCACCCTGTCAAACGCTTTCTCAAAATCTATAAAAATAGCGTCTACCTGCTTCCCCTCATCCACTGCCTCCACCAAGTCCTCCAGCAGCCCCGCCGTGTAGATTCTAATTATGACCCATGTCACTAACCTCATAAAGCCCTAAAGGCCCGTTTACAACAGTCCTAACTTGTGGGCGATCCGTGTCCTTTCATAATGTGAATGACGTTACATTGTCACATGGAAAACAGTCCAGTCCACAATTGCGTTGTCCAATGTCCGAATCTACTGATTTCTAAAGTAGTCACCAGAGCACAGTAAATATAAATACAGATTGGGACAAAAAGATCAAGTTCACCAATGTATTCGGACCAGGGAGATTCAGACCATCGCCCACACTACGCATGAAGTCAGAGGGTCAAATTGGCCAATAAGCGATCAGTGTCTGTCGAACACAGTTTAAGACATTGAAATTGTAGACGGGGGTAGTACACGGACATCACAGCTTTTTAAAATGGAAAGAAAAAAAATCGTAAAACATGGGTTTCACACATTACATGTCCCTAAATTTATTCTGAAGGTATGGTTTCGTAATTCCTACTAGTTTGTGAAAAAACATGAATAGGTACGATTTTCATATATTTGAGACTTTCTGAATTAACCCTGAAAGAAAGGTGTCTTAATTCCTACTGGTTTGTTAAAAAATAACATTACATAACTGCTTACTTACAATATCCACATATTCATACTATCGCAGACATTCATTGTTTACTAGTCTGTTTTTTTTTTTTTTTGGAGAAGTTTAGTCAATGTAGATGTTATAATAAAAATTCATTTTAAATAACAATTGTAAGGAATTATTATGCTTGTATTTCGTGCTTCCGTGATGGACTAGTCTAATGGGAGGCAAAAATTTGAATAGAATTGTTAACATTGTTCATTTTCTGTGAGGAATACGTGCTGTGCACTGAAGTAGCTGCCACATTGAATTTTGTAGTATTTGTACCATATTCTGAATTTCAGTTAGTTAAGTAATGATCTCGCAAATAACTTCCATGCAAAGAATTTTTGTTTGCCGTACGTACATACAATCCAAATAAGTTATGGTAAAGTGGTTTTTCAATGTTTGATAAGATTACAAAAGAAATTTAAAAAATCTCAAAAGTGGGGAGGCTTACCAAGTCATGTAAAATTGTGGGGCAAAAATCATTAAAAACTAGAAAATATAAATGCACAAAATATTAAAATCACTAATAAATTTTTTTCACATAAACTAGCATGGTTTTCTTTCAATATTTTTTGATTGATATGAAACTGCACAATTCCATCATTTCAAAGCTCTTTACAGTTATCTGGTCAGTTGTACAGAACGAGGGTTTTCTGTGCCAGGTGCCACTCTTCCGGTTAGTGATTGGCCAGCCTGAATGTGGAGCGCGGCTGAAATGGCCCATCTTCCACTACCCCGGCTCCCAGGATCGCTTGAGCCTGCTGCCGAACGGCAAACTGCGACACTTCATTTCGCACCACGAGCACGATTCAAAGGGTGCGGACGTGGAGCTGTCTCAACTGAGCGGAGGCGACCTCGATGGGCAGAGATATCATGACTATGACCTCGGCCTTTACTGCCTCGACAAGGTAACTTCCAGCGGAGCTGCACAACTTCCGTAGGTTGAAAAAAAATATATATATGTATATATATATATATTTTTTTAAAATAATTTTGGTAATAGTCTTACATTGCGGGAACAAATAATAAAAATGAAATACCTAAAATAATTTTTTTCCCCCCAAAAACTTGAGACATTCCTGTATTCCTGTATTCGCAAACCTGACGTTCTCAACATTCCATTTTGAGGCCGTATTTGTGCATGTTCTGTATAAATGTTTAAAAAAATTTACATAGTGAAAATGGTAGTTCAGATTAGGTTAGCATCATTAAAAATACTTTAAAATATTGTGGACAGTTGGCTAGGTTAGTATAGCTACATTAAAAATGCTGGAAAATATTTTTAATGGTTGCTTAAGAAATGCAATGTAGCGTAGCAACCAGTTCATACAAGTCCATTCCGAGGCCTGAACAGTTCCCAAGTTTATCAAAGATTACCAAAGTTCGCAGCTCGCATGAGCAACTTTAGTGGCGGATAAAAGATGTCCATGTAGTCTTTCATAGACTTGAGTGATGGAAAAATTAGAGAATAGGGGAGCTACATTTAAAATACTTGAAAAAAGTGTCGACGTTTGATTAGCTTAGGTTAGTTACGTAAAAAATACTATGAAATTTTGTAAATGGTTGTTTAGGGCAGGCTTAAATTGGTAATTCCTAAGCAACCATTAAAAAATATTTTACAGTATTTTTAATGTAGCTACACCATTCACAAAGTTATATTTGTTTGTGAAATGAAAATTATAGGTTTGAATGTTTTCAACACAATGGTTAATTTTTTTTCCCGTGTTATTTTAGATTTTACCCTCGAAACGTAATTCAGTTTCGGAAGGTAGTTTTGAGGTACCTACTCTTTGTGATTTTAAATCATGTTCGGACCCATGACAACACCAATGGGAACAGTATGCCAGATGTGGCACGCCTCGGTGCACAGTGGCCGTCCCCGCTCGCAGATAATCGTGACGCAGTCCCAGGAGGCGGGGCAAGTGGCGCAGTACGCGCTGGTGTGCTCCCCGGACGCGGGTCCCTCCTGGAACGACTCGGACCACCTGGTGCGCACGGTGGTGGACCCCGCCTGCCGGGGCGTGGCGCTGGCGTGCTACGTGGCGGTGGCCGCCGTCTACTTCGTGCTGCCGCAGCTGCGCGACCTCGCCGGCAACGTGGTGTCCTCGCTGGCCGCGTGCCTCGCCGTGAGCCAGGCCGCCGGCCTGGTGCTGGTGTTCGTGCAGTTCCGGCACCACGTCAGCTTCCTGGTCGCAGGTGCGTGCTGTTTCCACATACAAGTGTTGCACCGTACTGAGTTTACTAAAAAATGGAATTAAAATGCATTGACATCAACCAAACTTGGAACAAGTAAATGAGCCGGGGCTCTGTCGCACTTTCCGTGTCGGAAGCTCTCTGTTGTTCATTTTTGTATCATCAGATTATTTAAGGGCTATTTCATCACAAATGTTGCCACCAGAGATACAATAAGTGCTATCTAATAGCGGTAATAAAGCTGCGCAAACATTCATAATTATGATCATTAGGTTAACATTTCACAGCTTGTGTGATGACCAAATTGTTTACTAAACAACAAATGCTCAAGAGTTTTAGCGATTAATTTACAGGATTAGTCCCTAAATAATATTATTGATGGGAAAATTAAATTACCAATTATCTAACCGCCTTCAATTAAAAAATATTTTGCTACAGTTTGTAATGTACATTTATTATTTCATTTTACGGCTTGATGAACCACAGAACGTAGCTTCAGAAACTTGCTTAATTCACCATTTATGGCTCGGCTTAGTTTATAATCTATCGTTATGTAATGTTATAGGTAATATTCTTCTAATTGATGTTTTTTCTTGCCAGTATTGTAATAAATTAAACATGTCAATTCAAGATGGCGACAGATCAATCAAGCGGGAGATGGTTTACAACCATCTACCTCTAAGCACACCTTCAAACTCTTGACACATTAAGTCATTTGACTCCCGAGACCACAGAACCATCTTCAGCGAGCTAATGTTTACATTCAAAGAATTTAATGGAGAAAAATGAAATTTTGAGTTAATAAAAAGATAAGAAAGATACATTTTGATGTTTTAAAACAAGTAAGGGCCTGGGGGAGCGGTCAGTCGGACTTTCCCACATTGCCTAGATAGCCCAGGTAGGTTTCGATACTGGGGAGTGGCAAATGTGACGGATGCTCTGGCGAGCTGGTCAGTTTTTTTTAAGGTATTCCTATCTCCCTCTCCGAATGCATTTTGTTGCTGGTCCACCATCTCCTTGTTCTTTGTTATATTAAAACATAACTTGATAAAATATAATAACCATTAAACTTGTTCAAATGTATGATAAGATGTAATGAAGTACTGTTTATGCTTCATGCTTTGATATTTTCGTTTCAGCTGTGCATTGTGATTTCTTAATGTAAGTGTTCCAACCATTTTGCTAGCATTTCCTATCTGTTTGGATTCTAGTGCTGTGCAGAAATTAGTAGGCTTATGTGCATGCAATGCCAGCCTTCAATTTTGAGTTTTATGTATGAATTATTTTAGCCTGGCTTGAGAAATATTTCATTTTAAATTTAAATTCCAGATTTGGACATTTTAAAAGTGAAACTGCTTCAACAGCGTTGGTTCGAATAGGTTTGCATGTTGCTTTATTATTGTCAGGTAATGTTTTTGAAGGCTTAAAAAATCTGGGTCAACTGCATTGCTTTGCTTTCAACCTGTTTGTCGTGTGCAGATACTTTCATGTATGTGGGACTTCTCGCTTCTTTTTATTGGCTGAACAGCTTGGGATACTACATCTGGAGGACATTTAGGTAAGATTTTATGTTCAATTTTGCGTAGATCTAATTTGTATTATTTTAGTTACTGTGCATTACTATAATAATAATTTTGTAATTTAAGGAACATGATGGCATTACAGTGCAACACGCATCCAATGCAAGAAAATCACAATTGTTTTTAAAACATGAAAGTTGTAAGACATGACCAACCCTATAACTTGAATCTGCAAAACAGTAGAAAACTAATTTATTCCCTAGGTTTCTTGTATTAACTCATATTTATCATAGACTCATATGAAATAGTTAATAATTTGATTTAGAAGTGTTTTTTTTTTTTTTTTTTTTTTAATTTTGTAAAAACATTATGTATGCACTAAAAATAACACTTTGGCTTTATACGCACATAATGTCTTTGCTTTAAAAAGTTTTCAGAATTAATCACTTAAAATATGCATGGCAGAAATGCAAAGCCAAAATGCAAGATAATGAAAGTTGACCGATGTGTGCATTGCATTTTTGCATCTTGCATGATTTTTTAACTGGTATTTAAAAAACTCTTAGTTTAACTTTTTACATTGTGTGTTTACTGCGTGTAATCAGTGCTTCCTTTGTAACATTACTCTTTACAGTTGACGGTTTCAAAATAATATTGACATTGTAGAAATAGAAAGCTATAATCTAATAAATTTTCTAGTCTTGAGTGAAATGATGTTCACTAATGTAAACAGCTTTAGATATTTGTTTAGGTAATCTTACCTAGTGTGGTGGCTCAATAACTAAACATGGCACTCACATTCCAGGGACCTGGGTTTGATTTTGGTTTTGTGTGATTCCCAGAAATCACTTCAAGCAAATGTTTGGATGGTTTCTTCCCCAATTTCCCTGGATTTGGGTATTTGTATTCGTCTCTAATTACTTGACTATTGTGAACTGTTCCACTTGTCAATAATTATTTATGTAACTTGGTGGAAGCTTTTTAATGCTAGTTAAAATGATGACATGCTTATGTTTATATGTTTTGAACTTTTGAATCAGTACTCTTATTCATACTATGCCTTTGTTGCCATGTATGTTATATGGTTTTTTTTTGGTATGTTTTTGTTATACATGCACATTTAAAACAACAAACTATAAAATGTCTATACTAACATCAGGATCACCAAACTATAGGGGGAAAAAAAAGAGAACTTTGTCTAAATTCCATTAAGTACATAGGTATTCAAAAAATGCTGTGTTGTTTGACAAGTCGAGACCAAGCTGTTGATTCACTGCAGATAATCTTGGTGTACTGTAGTTTTGAATGTCTGCAATAGTCCCAAACTTCTAACTGTATGAATTTCTTTGAATTGATTGTGTGTGCTTGCTCAGAGAGAATTTATCATAACTGGAATTAATAAAACTTGCCTAGTGTTTTTTCTCTGTAGGTGATGTTTGACAATTAACAGGTTATGTCTTTATGCTCGAGTAACTTGTTTTATATTTACTGTTATTTTTCATTCTATTAGAAATAAAGTAAATCAGTAAGAAATAATTGTAAATTCTGATGTTACTTGGAAGAGCACACAGTTTATGCTAGCCAGAGAGCAAACTATTAGGCGAGTGGCTTTAAAAGGATCCTGTTAACAAAGGAGCTGTTGTTATGAAACTTAACTTTTGTTTCCTTTTTTTTTTTGTAATAAATAATTAGCCTAACTTCACATTTTTCAAACTACCTATCATTTCAAAAAGTATTTTGTAAAAATTTGTATCAATTATACAAGTGTGTAATTTTGATTTTTAGTAATATAATGAATTTAAGTTGGTAGGTAATTCAAGAAATAATACGACGGTGGCCATGCCATTCACAAATGGCCGTCTTGTAGGTCTCGCAACGTGTACCTGCGTGTGACGGACGGGCGCAAGTACTGCTACTACTCGCTGTACGTGTGGTGCTGCACCCTGTCGATGGCTGCCGTCGCCCTGTTTGCCCACTTCATGCTCGAGCCGGAGGGTATCAAGACGCAGCCCGGCGTCCTCATGCAGAACAACTTGGGTAGGCAGTGGGCTACTGACAGTATTCCTGATTATCAACTATTTCTCTAATCATATTTGAACATACAGTGAAACTACAAATCGATGAATCTAAGAAAAGTTGAGACAAAATACAGGGAAATTAAATATATAGAAATATATAAATCATTATCACAGACATAAGAAGCATGCATCTACTATATTGCAGAAAACATTTAAAAATTTCTGAATAAATCTTTTAGACTTCATATGTGATACATGATTTTCATAATTATTTTTTTTATATGTAAACATTTTAGCTTTCTGTGTACAGCATTCGGTAGGAATACTTTCATGAGTATGGAATGGAGATGCGTAAAAATGGTGCTGCGTCTGCACGGAAGTCTCATAAACCTCGAAAAGCTGGCGAACCCACATGATTCATTTGTATGTATATTTTTTTTTATAATTTTATAAAAATTTTGGTCTTCCCATCAAAGTACTAACCACACTCAGATGGCGCTAACTTTGATAATAGTTCGAACTAAAGCATGCGCCTTTAACCGCTCGGCCACCATGATATCAGAAAATAGTCTTATAAATGTATATATAAAGTAAGAATATCTCATAAAATAAAATTCCTACAGATCCTTTAATAAAAAAAAATGTTTGAATAAAATTATTATATAACCTTACAGCATGGATGTCTTTTGACATAAGCCCTACAAATAAGTTGTATATAATCTTATCGCATAGGTATTGGTACATCCTAGGTTGGCCTGGCTAATGTGACCCAGAGTAATACTTGAATAACTTGAAAATTTATGAGGTTAATCTGCCATGACTTCAAAGATTATGTTGTATTCGCCTTTTCATCAAAGTTAGTATGAGTCCGTAAATGGGAATAGTTTTGCGTATAAAGTTTTTAAATAAAAGAATTTTTTTGGACAGTTTATGTTTTATTATCTTCTCAAAACCAAACACCGATCACAACTTATGTGTCCAAATGATTTTCCTAGTCACTATAGCTCGCCGCTCGATTATACAAAAAAGACTGACCAAAGACTGAAATAAGGAACCATCCTCTACTTAAATTTGAAGCGAAGTACAGAATTATGCAAGACCAGTGTGGTCTCGCCGGTGATTACTGTTGCCACGTGCCGATGGAAACGACTGGGATCAAATTTATCATTAAAAAAAGTCCAACGAATGCAAAAAAAGTTTAAATCTCGGCCTGGCCCTGACCAACAGGGGTGAAATTATCCCGTCACTCTTCACATAATAATTTTGTGAGCTGCAGACGACCCAACTGCACGTGGCGACAACCGAGCGACAACCTGTTGGATGAAGTTGTCTTCCCTTACAAAGGCGAAAACAAAGGGGAGGCAACCGACCAATCACAAAACAGAACCAGATACATGACCAAATATTTGTTCCCTTAAAATTTGGAAAGTAACATCAGACCACAGCATGGTTTGTCCTGATTGGCTGGCGAAATGGCGCCCAGCGAATGTTCTACTCCACTGCTGCGCAGTTATGCGCCTACGTGCTGGGTTTTCCCAACAAGGTAACTTGATGCATGAGAAATAACCCAAATAACCTACTGGCGACAGAGTGTTAAGCCCGTGTCTCGCCTGTGTCTGCCTTTATTTTTAAAACTTCTAGAATGTTTCAGCCTTACTAACCAGAATATGCGTCAAAATTGTAAAAATGTAATTAATACATACGTTAATTTTAACTGATCAAGCAAAATAGAGAAAATAATTATAAAAGTAAAAACTACATTCAACTTTACATAAAACTCAACCAAAATTAATAATAAATTAATATTTAAGCACATACAAAATACCTTAAATAGGTACTGTGCATTATAGAAGAAACATGAGTATGAATTGATTATGAAACCTGAAGAAAATATCAGTAACATAACATTCTCAGTTACAGTATTATTAGTAGCAGGGGGCAGGAATTATGCTATGTTACAGTTTGTCTATAACACTATAACATATGTCCTTTTTATTCATATATAACTAATTTTATTAAAATAATTTTATAATATAATGTTAATATAAATAACATCTATTGACATAGGTAGGTACAGGAATGTTTTGCTAAGTGCGTATGGCGAATTGGAGTAAACAAATGGTGATGGTGAGAAGGGGAGGGGGCACATTAATTAGGGCTGTGATAATGACTCATTGTGGTTCGTGTCCAAAGCAGGGTGCCCTAAGTAACACAGCAGTGATGGAAGTCACTGTGTTACCTGTGGTGACTTGCCACTGCTCCCCCGCAGAATGGATGTGAAATAGGCATGTACTGATATCAAAATACATGTCACTGTATGCAGTTAATGATTGTCTAGCTCAATGAGAGGAATTGGCCCTGCCAGCTTGCATGTTCAAATTTGAGTTGTTCAAATTTCTGGAATAACGGGTCATAAATAATACATTCTTAAGGTGACTCCTATTGCTGCTTAATAGTATAATTAGGGTACTACTCTAACTGTGAATTGTCACAATAAGTGCTCAAAGCTAATTCCTATTACTTATCAAGCCATAAAAAAATAATAACACAATATGGTAGGGACTTACCTTGATGGGGTAGCATAAAGTCGACTGTACATATTACTTTGCAATAGCAGGTAACACATGTATTTTAGTATGATTTATGTTGTGTTAAATATACATATTTTGCACAGTGTGATACATTCATTTTATACATTCATGCCTAGTTCCTTTTTTTTTAAATGCATTTATATTTTGCTTTCAGCCAACATTTTTTTTGGTGTTCTGTATTTCAATTTTAAGTTCTAGAAAAACTAGTACAGTATATTACTAAGGGACTTAACATACAAGAAAACAAGCTGAGATCAGATTAGTCTGAAGATATATGTTCTGTCATAAATTCACAAGTCAAAATGAAAATTCATGCACTTCATATAACTTAAAAAAACTAAGTGTCATACTGTTTTGATGCATGCATGAATGTTTGCAGGTTGGCTTGGAGTTGCCATGTTTTTCACACCAGTGGCCTTCACCATCCTAGTCAACCTCTTCTTTTACCTGACCACCGGGCAGATCATTAACAGAATGTCTACCTACGGCAGAATTCACCATAAGATGAAGTACAGGTCAGATATAATTTAAAAAAAAATATATATATGTGTGTATGTGTGTGTGTGTGTACAGTATATTATTTGGAAATAGAAACAGTTTAAAATAGACACGGAGAAAACAATATTGTTTGATGTTGTGAGCACTTTTGGAGCAGGTTACTTCAAGTTAGTTTTAGAGTTGCATAGCCAATTTTGTGGGTAGTAATTTCTTGCAGATACTGCTATTCATTCACAAAAATAAAATTAACTACCCTCTTTTATCGCATAATCGTCGCACTCGCGTAATTTTCGCACCCATATTTTTATTTTTGGTCGTCAAAATTAGGATAAAAAAAACTTGCGTTAACGTTACATGATGTTTTTGGTCCCGCTATTAGATTCCGAGCGCTTTGTGTGGGTATTTTTTCAGTATAAAACTATGTATTTTAAAATAGAAATCTAATATTTATTCGGACATTACCTCTTACTTATTTAATTAACGAAAATACGTACAGTGGAACCTCATTATTACGAGTACGGGATACTATGAGACCTTCGTTTATACGACAGTTTCGTAATGCACCATCAGTTTGACTACGTAAATCATAGTAAATTAAACCGGTTATTACGAGTGCCTCCTTGTTGACCCTTTCGTAAGTACGAGTGATTTGAATGGCATCTTCAAAAAAGGAAAAACACTGTCAGTTAAAAAAATTAAGGTTCACGCAGTAATTACAGACAGCTATGTGGCTACACGGGCACCAGAAGGACTGGGTGGAAGGACTGGTGACAAACAACATGCACTCTCTCTCTTTCCCTCCCTCTCTTTCTTTCGCTTAACGGCGCCAGTTGCTTCCCATCCTAAGTCGGCTGGAGGGGTAAATCTAAAAATAGACCAGCCAACACCATTTCTTTCTTCCTTCCTTTGCTTCCTTTTTTTTTCACTGCTTCACATACCTTCCCTCCATGACCTTGAATGGCGCTGGTCTTTTCAGGCCATTTAATTCGCGATTAAATCAAAAACCGTTGTAGATACAAAAAAATTCCATGGAGACACTTTCTATTCGTAATTTAATTTGCTACAGTTTTTATTCGGCACGTTTTTTCACTATAGTGCACCGTTTTCAAATTACGGTGTGAAATTAAGACTGTTTGGACGGTCCAGAATCTAACTTGACTTTAATTTTTTATATTCGGTAATTACGAGTACTCGTTACGAGAATTTTTACTGCCGTTGTAAGCTCTCGTAGTAACGAGGTTCCACTTAAATTGTCTAATGTGTAAATTTTCTTTTAAAACCGTTTTTAAACTTTATAACCTTCATCTTTTCGTCTGCGTCGCCGCGGTTTACCGCTTACAAAAATGTAGCCAGCGTCGTTGCAATCATTAATGTTTGGTTATGTTGCTTCCCGTATAGAGCGTGCACATGTAGCAGAATATCTATATCTCGCCGAGTGCATACAACGCGCGCTCTTTGTCGAGTGCCGAGTTAACTACATCTGATGGCCCGCTCTCTTTCGTGGAGTGTGTACTTACTGTGGCGATAGTTAAGAGTTCGTTCGGCTTGCGTTTGAATCACAGATTATGTTTTTCTATTTAAAGTTGAAAGATTTTTGGTTGCATGACTTATTAATTTAAATAGTTTGGCGTGCTCTTTTATACTTCATGTTTTAAATAACGTACTTTCCATGAAATGGTTTTTGTTTTTATGAATAATTTTATCTAACTAAAAAAAAAATATTTTCCACATAATCGTCGCACCCCTACATTTCAAGCTTGATTTTAGAATAAAAAGTTTTATGATTATGCAAGAAAACACGGTACATGTATGAAAAAATCTCAATTTTGCGAGTATTAGAAATATGTACACAATATTTGCTACTTATTATGCTTATAAAACACTTGTAGAAATAAAATTTGCATTTACATACACTAGAGTCCCGTTATAGCGAGGTGTCACGGTTCCGGGTTTGATCCTCACTATAACCGTGTCCTCGCTATAACTGAATTGGACAGATTTTGGCCACCAAAAAATAAAAATTAACCGAAAATAGCATACAAATTGTGTTTAAACCTGTATAATTGGAAAATAACAGGTTATATTATGGAAATTTTAATTTCTGTGAGCAGTTGTGTGAATTATCTTTAAAACGATACCCCTGACATCATCCGGGGCTTCGCCCCATGAGCCTAATCATCCTCCGTTCCCTCTCCCACCACCTTTCCTACCCGGAATTTGTATCATGACGTACGTAGCTGTGTGAGATTTAAACTGCGCGCCACAAACTACAGCAAGAGGGCGCTTAGCTGCAGTGCGCCGCACCCCTATATGTATTAATAATTATTTTAACCCTTTTTTTTTGCCCCAAAATAGTGTCACAACAACTATGTATGTGAGTGCCTTTTGTTTCATTAAATTATGATGTTTTTGTAATAAAATACGTGCAAGCACGGCCACGAACGCTCCCTAGCGGGCGACGACGGAACCAACACATAACTTTATTTAAACTACAGTCAAACCTCTCTGAAACGACCCCTCACGGTTCCCAGGAATAGGGTCGGAATAGAGGGGGGGTCGTAATAGATGTTTTCCGAAATTTTCAGTTGATTTCAACCCCCCCCCCCCCCCAACCCCTTTTCCCAAACCGCTACTCGCTAAGAAACCAGCCATACAATGGCAGGATGCTGTCACTCACAATGCTAGACGGCTGTGCTTTAAACCTTCATGACAAGTCCGTCGCCCTACAGGCCACCTCTAAAGAAAATATGTCAATAGACAGTTTATTTTTACTGGTTAGATTACATGTACGATTTCTTGCTTGCCGTAGTTAAATACACTAGAACCCCGATGTCACGAACCCCGGATTTAACGAAGCAGTGATTTTACGAATACATTCTCGAGAACCGTCAAAAAATTGGACATTTTGACCAAAATGTGAAAATCAGAAGAAAAAAAATTTAAAACAAAACAAAATGAAAGATTATTAAAATCTGTTAACTTTAACACACAGCGTATTTTTTGTGTCGGCTTTAATATTTCCAATAATGTTCATGTGAGAATAACAAAAAAATAATGGGACATTTCCTTTAAAAATACGGCAGCAGTAGCTTGTGCAATGTAAGTGGGAGCGCGGGAATATCGTCTAGACAGGCTGGCGGCAGCACAGGCGGCGGATGCATGACGTCATACGGCTTACCTCTCCTTCCCTTGTCTAGACTTCAAGGTTCATCCCTCCCAGGCATACAAACCATCGTGTCTCTCTCCCCCTCCTACTTCAACGTCCTTTGGCATGTGAAACTGTCAACATCCTTCCTCACCTTCACCAAACTGTGTGCGACTAAAGCCAGGTTTGTATAGTCCAGTTCTGGTAAAATGAAAAATTTTTAAGGGCCCCCGCGACAGCCATTTACCGTTAATTGTTTTGATACAAATTGTTTGTTAGTTACACAACATTATTTCTGAAGGAAAATCACTGAAACTTCAAAATTTATTTAATGGAAAAATTTAGCAGGGCCGTAAAAGTATTCATTTTTGCCGCAAATGAACTATACTCGCCCTTCCTGCCGGACAACATTCTCGGCGCGTGACGCATGGCAACTACAGTCGTGTGCCGCGCACAGCCACGAAAAACCTACGCAATTTCCAAACTATACTATATATCCGACTGGAGTCTGTTTACGAAAAGCATTTAAGAATTTGTTAATGGTTCTTTTGAGATAAAATGGCTAAAAGACATGTTTTCGAAGTTTTAGGTGTAAAAAACCCGTTACAAATTTCTTGAAAGTATCATAGGGAAATGCATTACACCTTTATCTTTATTTTTCCGCCATATAATGTTATGGTCACCGCTCAAATTTCACTGTTATCTGACGGGAACGAGATGACTGCGCGCCAGTTCAGAAGCCTTGCACTTAGAGGTTTTACCGCGCTAGAACTACCATTGAGCGTCGATCTTATCATCCCGCTTCACTAACACACACGCTGACCAGACGGCGCCCTAAAGCTGATTAGAGGAAGCATGTAGAAATGCAAGGCAGGAAATTTTTCCAGCTTATCAACCAGGACCCGGGCAAGTCTTGACTATTAAGCTTTTCACATTAAAATATAAGAGACTTGTATTGTGTAATTTCGGTGTTATTTAGCGGTTTTTCTTAAAAATCGCTTTTTTCGCATTTTCCATATAAATTCGCGGAAAATTTCGCGATTTCGCGATTCACCATATAATCGTGGCCCTAGTTATTGCTCGCGCGAGAGGAGAACGTGGAATGTTAGAAGAAAGATAAATGCGGGGTAGACAGACGGCAGCCAGTGTGTTTCCTGCGCGGGGAATAAGTGGCGTAGCCTTTTTTTTTATGCTGGGTGAAGCGACCTTTTTCTATCAACCCACGGGAAAAATTAATTGCTTGAGCTGTCAAAATAAACATCGCTGCGGCAGTTAAAACAAGTCGAGGCGGGCGTGCATCCAGTCGGTCGCTGTGTATTGTCAACCGATAGTAATCAAAATCAAGAGAAATCCAGCAGGTAGCTTTGCCTTAACTGCGTACCACACTAGACACTCGCAATAAGCTA
Organism: Bacillus rossius redtenbacheri; assembly: GCF_032445375.1. Classification (NCBI taxonomy): domain Eukaryota; kingdom Metazoa; phylum Arthropoda; class Insecta; order Phasmatodea; family Bacillidae; genus Bacillus; species Bacillus rossius. The sequence goes on along the minus strand of NC_086337.1, from coordinate 33,114,260 downwards.
AACGTAAACACGTTGCCACAAAAACCTTTATCTGCACCCTGCCGACAAAGGGACGTGGAATGGGGGTTGTTAAGCGCTGACAGCGGTCGACAGGAAGCACTCGGCAAGAGAAACGCAGCAACACGTTACTCACCACAAGAAACTTATTTTCTGTCTGTTTATCTTCGGATTTTCGGCAATTTTTTCACGGTTCCTCGAAATCGGGTTGTAATAGAGAGGTGGTCGCAATAAATGGGGTCGCAACAAAAAGGTTTTACTGTATATTTTACCACATAAGGAATTATTACAGACGGTCTGGTCATGGATGTGATATGCTAATTTTTATAAAGAGTTCATGTTATTTTTAATAATAACCCGGGGCACACAGTCGCAGAGATGTAACGGTAATTGTGTTCGGCGCGAAGGGCGCCATGTTGCCTGCCGCAAGCCCTTGTCTCACCCGAGTCTCCTTCTTCAGCCGGCCGAGAGCGGACGTCTCTGGAGACACCTCGAGGACATCACCGTTGTTTCACCGAGAAGTAGTTCTGTTAAGTTAATTTATTCAAATTGTTTTCATTCTATCCTCGGGGCCTCTCTCGGTCGGAGAGACTGTTTAATTAATCATTCTTATACTCTCCAGAGTTTTTAGTCATCCGTGTAATAAGTAACGACTTGAGGCGACCACGTGCGTGGTTCGCCTCCTCACCTAAATCGATTCGTGCCTCGGGCGTTTTCTAACAGTATCAAGGAAGGATTGTATAAGGGCGTGTAACGTGAGTAAATAAAACCAACTTAATTGAGTCACGTGTCTTTGTGTTCGGGGGGGGGGGGGGGACGTGGGTCCTTAACCCAGTCAGCGGCGTGTGGGACGCCCTAAGAGCCCACTGCGGTTAATTAGAAGCGTGCCCGACGCTGAGAGCGGGCTCGGTTAGGAACAGATGCTGGATTAAATATCAGGAGGGCTAATATCTCGCCGCACACGGGCCACGTAACGCCCTGAGTAAGAGTGTCGAGCCGGGTCCACGTGGTGGCGCCCACTAATTCCACCAGTAATTGGAACCTTAACACCGGTACGCCCTCACCCCACAAGTACGGATGCGATCACCGATTGCGTCAAAATAACCAGAATACCCTACCACGCCACGTAAGTATAGCATCTCAGCCCGCAATCCGCGGCCGACGCAGCATTGTCCTGCTATCTATTGTCGACGCGGGCTGTCTGCTGGCGGCCATGTTGGTTCAGGATGTTGCTAACAGACGGCGCTAGTGTAGCGCAATGATTTAATTCCTTGCAAAAAAACAGGAGTGCGGCAACACACGTACGCCTCAAATGAAATAGTTGCTGGAAAACATACTTTTTTAATTTAAAGAAACCTGTAAACCTTTTTTGAAAATAAATTTGGGATTAAACTCAAACCATCACCACCTCCTTCCCGGACAGATGCCCCAACAACTGACCAAAACAAAAGTTACATGAAAACTGTCCTAGCGATTCAGAAATAAATACGGTAGTGCCTGCTATTTGTCAGATAATAAAATTAAAAAACCTGGCGTGTTTGTAAATGTGTCACGACTGAAATAATTCCAAACAAGTTTATAAATATTTGTGTATTATTAACGCGATCAATTAGCAACAAGTATAAAGACGACTCTGACTTTTTTTGGCCTAACATAGTTATAAACAATGTTATTATTCGTTAATGAAAAGGTCCCAACAAATGAATTAAGAGCATTTATATTTTTAAAAATAGTGCACATTGTTATGTTTAATGGCGGAAAAAAAAATAGATTTTGTCTATTTTCTAAATAATAAGAAATGTGTACAAGTATATGTATATTCAAAGGCTTAGTTTATTCGAGTCGAGCATACCTTGGCCTTGAAGCCAAGCGGAAGTTTGATAAAAGAAAGAAAGGACAGGATTGTATTTTTAAAGCCACGCACTTAGATGGCGACTGCAAGGCTGAAGAATGTGACAGGTGTCAACGGCAAGATGTCTAGTGGCGAGCGAGAGGAGTGGAGATAAAGCAGACAAATAACAAAGGCGCGCTTCACGCGATCACGCCGTAAATTCCTCAAAAAGACCTCGTTATAGCAGTGTTATCGCTATTGCTGTGCTTGCTATAACGGGATTCTCCTGTAATTATAATTTAAAGGAGTATTTTTGTAATGCAAATTTTCTTCAGGTGTGAAATATTAATGCAGTGTTATGTCATATTACGTGACTGAAATGAAGAATTTTAAAGGATACATTATCTTGTATGATTGAGCTTGGCTGCAGTGAAGTTTTAACGTATTTTCAAGTCAATTTATATTGTGCCTTATATTTAAGATGTACTTTACCTACTTTTATTTAAGGTCACTTTATAAGAATGGCAGAATTGTATCGAATAGTTAATTGACTTTTGATTAGTACATGAACTTTAAATAAACTTAAAACCATTGTTCACCAGGCACTAATGTTTATGTAACTTCAGTAAATAATTGTTATATTATTGACTTTCATTATAAGAATTTTTTATTGAAATCAGAAATGACTATATAGTAATACCCAATTGTTACGACCTCTCTCGGTTCCCAGTAATAGGGTCGCAATAAACATTTTTGACCGACAACATACCTCCCCCCCCCCCCCCCCCCCCACCAAACTCGGAATCCTGTATGTCAAAAGATGCCATTTTTCACACCAAGTCTGTGTTCAGACATATCTTGCAAGAAATTAACAAGTTTTCAAAAATAAATATAAATTTATTGTAATAACATACTTCTTCCAAATAAACAAGATACCCAAGAAATGCATATTCGACCACCCCGGGTTCGAACCCCATCCTGATTTAGTTTTTCCATATGTTTCCTGTAACATCTCCAGGGAAATTCTGGGGTGGTTCCTTCCCTATTTTATTTGGACTGTGTCACCGAGTTTGTCTGTCTCTTAAAGACCTTGCTGTTGTTGAGACGTCTGGGGCAGATTTTGGCTTCTTTTTTTTTTTTGTAGCAAGTTAGTATTTAAAGCAGTTTTGGAAATAAAGTGAAAGGTCTTAAACCCAAAATTATTTGGTTTGCCATATTCTAAATAACCAAGCTGATCACGTTCAGATTTTTTTTTTCAGATGCACATTTTTTAGTTCCCTCAGAATCCAACTTCATTTTCAGTTTTCATTTCAGTACAGTGTTCCTGCGTTGTATCGGGTTGCATTTCACATTTTCACACCTGGTATTCCTACCATATCAGTAGGGACCGGAAAAAATTCGCGGGTTCAATGACCTGTAGGATGAACTCCATAGTTATACGTACTCTCTGTCAAATGTCACCCACCCATTAGCTGCTGTCTTGTGAGACGCCCCAACGTAGCAGCCTGTGATTCGATGAAGTGTTGGTCGGGTATTTCTCTTTGGCCCTGAGTCATCCAGGCGAGTTGTGAGCCAGTAGCAGAGGCAGCACTGAGGTATAACTATTTGTGTTTTAGCCTATCGCGAAATGAATTCGCGAATTTGTCCGGTCTCTACATATCAGTGTATTAATGATCCAGCGTGATCGTGTTGCAGCTTCGAGATGTTCGCCAAGCTGTTCCTGGTGATGGTGGTGGGCTGGCTGTTCCTGCTGCTGTCGTGGATGCGCTACAGCGTGCTGTTCTATTGCAACGTGCTGGTGAACGTGCTGCAGGCACTGCTGGTGCTGTACGTGTGCGTGCTGGGCCAGGGGAGGGTCACGGCGCTCGCCCGCGCCTCCTGCTGCCCGTGCGGGCGCAAGGGCGCGGAGCCCGGCGCCGACTGGGGGGAGGAGATGTCCAGCATGAACCCATGCTCCTACTGACCCCCACCCGGTCTTAGACCAGTGGCGACATTCCACGGTTGGATCAAATCAAACTCCAAGACAGTCTGATATGCAGTGCAATTCCAGTCTCAAAAATATATATATATATTTTTTGAAATACGTAATAAATATCCCAGTACATAGTATTCATTTATTGTAAAAACTATAACACTTGTTTTTGATGTACAGTACAACCCTGTTATAACATTCTCCAAGGGACCAACTTAAAAAAATGTTATAAGCAGGAAAATGTTATAAGCAGGAAATCATAAAATTACATCTTGACGGTGTTGGTTGGTGTTCCGTCTCTTCTCTTCTCTCACCGATGTCTCTCTTGGGTGAGAGCCAGGTAGCCGGGTGGAGGAGGAGGTCGAGCTGCTGGTCTTGCGGCAGGTTTCACACTCGGCTGGTATGCAGGCGAATAGCTAGTGGGGTGAGAGATAGGGACTAAACTATTGATTGAAAATAATGTCGGTATTTTCACGGAACTTTTATTGACCTGAATTGTAGAAACAGTTCAATTTGTTGCCTGCATCGGCTTTTACAACATACACTGAATTGAAACACACGGTACACCCTATCGTCCAGAAAGGGGAGGGGGAAGGGAGACAAATTCCCTAGGCCGAGATAGGTCCTCGGATGGCCTAACTCGCGAAGGAGGGGTGCGAGCAGCAGAAAACGGATAGCCAGTCGTTCTGCTGCTCCCCCTATGATCGTCCTATGACCAGTGGGCGGAATCCAGCCACACTGGCCGTCGGGCCGATCAACTGACTTTCAGGTGGATGACCTCGCCTTTATATAGGGAGAAATGCGCGGGAACGAAGAAAAAGAAGGGAGGGGCGAACTAACTCCTCTTTGGAAGGGATGAGATGCGTGCGCATGAATCTCGCCGAAATTTCCCTGCCCTGGTGGTGGAAGTATAAACTAGATATTAATAATTAAAAAGAAAAGATAAACTTGACATAAATAATTATATGTTCCTACATTAATATTCAATCCTATGTATTAAAAAGTATTTAAACTTGCTTTCACAACTTAATTAGTTAAATTTATACTATTATAAAATATAAATACAGTTGGTAGATCGCCGGTCACAAGATGGCGTCACAATGTACATGTTTAGCTGTGGCAAGAGAAAAATATACATTTGTTTACACAACTCGTCCATATTTACTATTATATTTTGAAGTACATTAATATGTGGGGTTATAGCGACGTAAAAAAAATAAAGGATGAAGATGGTTCGTTGCATTAATGAATTATTCTATTGTTCGTCGCTTTGTTTATAACCTACGACGTCGCACATATTCGTCGCCGCATACAGTAAAACCTCCATTAACGAATATTCTATTTAACGAAAAACCCCATACAACGAAATAAAATTTTGGTCCTGCCGAACCGCCATAAGATCAATGCTGTTTTAACCTCTAAATACCGAATTTTATTTGTTCCGAAATAGTGAAATTCCCTTTACAACGAACTGCCGCTATTGAAAAAACACGCAAAAATAAACATCTCCTACAAGACATCCACTAATTTTTTTGCATTCACTGCTTAAAAATACGTGCGTATAACCTTAAAATAATAAGCAACATCGTGGAAGGCAATAAATAAACAAAGCATCATGGATAACACACGTCGTGTATACATGCCACACTTTGTTCAAAATGGCGGGTACATTTAGCGCTAGTGGCGGAAACCTCTCATACCATCGCTCTGGCAAGACGAACAACTAGTGTATTTTGCGTTTCTATGGTTAAAGATGCACACACGCAAATATTTTTAACTATGGTTTAGTACAATTTCCGTTTTTTCAGTTTACACTGTTGTTTATTTATTTCCACACGTAGTTACGGAAAACAACACGTTACTACTGTAAAATGAATTCTAATCCTAAAAAGCGGCGACAGATTAACGTTAAAATAAAATTAGAAATTTTAAATGCAGTTGATGAAAGTGGAAAAAAAAGTGATATAGCTAAACGTTTCGACATCCCGGCGTCTACACTTTCGACCATATTATCCAACCGGGAACAGATCGAAAACAACGCTTCTCTGGTAGGGACAAATCGAAAACGTGTGAAAGTATGTAAAAATGATGATTTGGACAAGATACTTTTTGACTTGTTAATGGAGGCTAGGGCATCAAACATCAACAAAGGCATGCCAGGAAGCACTGGGGATGGGAATTGATAATTTCTAAGCAATGGTCGGCCATTAAACAAGTGTATTCTATGTACTTTTTCATGTTTAATTCCTCATATCGTATTAAACAGTCAGAAAGACAGTTCTAGCCATTTATGTGAAGCTTTATGGTGACTAGAAATATATCGTGCGAAACCTCCATTTAACAAACCCCTTTACAACAAACACTACAAATTTTGGTCCCTTGAGATTTGTTAAATAGAGGTTTCACTGTATAACGTGAGTAGGCCTATTGCCGAAATACATTTTTCCCTGAATTGCTTCTGAACTTATAAAAACACGTTTTTGGGTTTAATTATCACGTAAAGTAACGTGATATTTAATATAGGAAGGGCGGGCACGCGTCAATCTTCACTTTGTATAAATTACGCGTGGATTAATTAAATTAAAGAGTATAGGTAAAACAACACAAAGTACAGGAGTAATACACTAAGTACAGCAATAGAGTGGAAAATTGGTCAATTTTATTTATAGATAATACCTAATAATATGCTAAAGAAAAAAATGTTTTGTACGATACTGTTCAGAGTCGAAACAGAAATATTAAACTCTTTTGCAATCGCAACACACGTTTTGTTGGGGTTGATAAACTGAATTTTTTCAGCTACAGAATATGAATTTCGCTTATATTTATTGGCCATCATAGCCGTACAATAACCTGAATAAAATTTCAATACAGCGTATTTTAATTAAATATGACCGTGACTACAATAAGTAAGTGAAAAAAAAAAATTACCGTAAAGGTTAACCACAAACAAAAGCCGTGAATATATCCATAGAACATTTAAACATCTCAAGGTGTTAAACCTTTGAAACAAAAACCAGCACCATAGAATACAGTAGCACTGCTTCTGACCATGTATCAGTGCACAAAATGTGCATCATAAGTATAACGGAACCAGTTATAGGCTAACGAGCGCGAACAGGACGCCATATTGATAGTCAATCCGGTGCAAGTTGTGGAGTGCGTGTGTACCACGTCTATGGTGAACTACACAAAAGTAAACATCTGATGTTTGTATATGCGTGCTGTATTTTCTAGCTATGGTTTCGCTCTAAATTATGACTTTGAAGGAAGGGATACTGAAAATTGTGGCAGTTATCAAAGCAAATTTGAACGTTAAAGGCGGGAATGTAGAAATTTTAATATTGTTACAGGCGGGAAATTAAAGCATTGTGATAAATGGAGAAATGACGGGACCATGAAATTATGGTGTTATAGACGGGAAAATGTTACAAACGGGAATGTTATAACCGGGTTGTACTGTATTAAATTTTAGTTTTTGAAAGTGTACTTATTCACTGGTATTGTAGTTTGCTGAATTAGTTTTTTACCAGCACGTTTTGTGTTTGTGCTGAATATACAAGATTCGTAATTCTGTACGTGATGCAGATTTTACTGTGGAAATAACACTGGGGCTGCCAGGGTTCTTAAAGGGAAAACGTTTCTGATCTGCCTCACTAAATTGACTGTCGTGGCCAGTCAAGAAACAAAACCAGCTATAGTTTTCAGGAGTTTAAAGTAGACCACTACTGATATCAGTGCCAGTCTTGTCATGCACACCTGCCTCTGTTTAGTGAAGATTTACAAACTCACAAGAACCCTCAAGAGTCAGCTGCACACATGTAATGAAGTGTGCGTGCCCACATCCAACATGCATGCACACTTTTAGTAGTGTCTACACAGATAAAAACGTGTGAGCATGTGAAATGTTTCTGCACAAGCTAGCAAGTTCAGAAAAATTGTAACCAAACTCCCGAGTATTTTTTTTAAAATGTAAGTTCAGAATCCAGCTCAAAAAATAGTTGTATGACATTATTGCAAACTTTTTATGAAATAAAAGAATGAATTGCAACTATAGCATTGGGTAAATACTATTGAGTCAGAAGATGGTTGTGATAAAAATTACAAAAAAATGTATTTTAAACTGATGTCATTGTATTTGTATTTTACATAACTGACAATATTTAATCATTAAACATAATACAGGGATTTCATATACTACATTTAAATTTAAGTGTATACTAAAAAACTTGTGCAACCTCATTATGAATCTGTGATGTTTTGAGATTCCATACTTTTTGATAAAATTATTGTATGACTGTGTTAAAATTCTTTTATATAGTTAGCACGAGTATTACTTGGCTGAATGAGATGATAGTATTTATGTGTAGTATTGCAGGGTGTAAAACATGTCATTGTAAATATTGATAATATATATTATTAATTGTAGGAAAGAAATAAGGCTTCAGATTTATAGCGTGTATGCTAATCCAATAAGATGAGTCTCATATGTAAGGTAGTAATAATAACTGTTATCGTTGAAGGCAATTAGAAGTGTTTTGTAGTTTTAAGAATCCATTTCCACTATATGCTCTCCAGCCATCTGTTAACACTGGTATGCAACTTTTTTGCATGCCATTTTGTGACAGTATAGCAGGCCTATGCTGATTGTAGCTCAAAGCTAATTTATTATGACTTTAAGTTGAAATGCAAACATATTTAATTAGTTTTGTTCAATATTTGTGTGGATTTAATTTTCTACAATCATGACTTTTAGGATGGATGGATGGATGGATTTTAGTATAGCTGGGCCTGGGTTTGTGCCAAACTTGTTAAATATTTTCAAAGGAATAACTGCACTCTAACCTGATTCAATACTTGCACACAATCGAAAAAAACACAGATATTGTCAGGTACAGTCTTAAACAAACACTTTAGTCAGCATTTGAACCATACACAAAATAAAGTTATTTCACAATTGTCACTAAATAGTAAGGGAACATAACTTGTTCTCAACTGAAAATACAAGTTTGAAACATATTAAAAGCATATTATATTTGTTTCTTTAATATCACGTTCACAGACCAGTGCCAGAAAAAAAAAATTGGCTTCAACCATGGACTACAACAAACACACGGAAACTGTTGTTTTGTGTAAAATGTGAACACTGAAGTTGAAACCGTTTAAATTGATAGTTAAACATTCTTCCACCATGTTCACACAGTAGTAGCATACTGGCTGCATTAATTTATGACAGTATAAAACTGTGAATTTCACGCTGAAAGTGACATAAACAAATGTAAATAGAAGTGCCAGAATTACATGGAAATTCATTGCAAGTGTTTTTGTATTATTACCAAAAACGTACTTAGCTTTTATAAATATTTAATACTAGTGAATAATTTGAGTTGAATGTGTGAATATGAGATAATTTTGTCACTATTTTACCAATTAGAAATCGTTTTAATTTCACATTTATCATAAAATTAAATAAGGTTAACCTTTTTTTTCTTCATAAACACATTTCTTCACTGCCCACCATTCGCAGTTATTTTGGTAGATAGTCCTTGGTTTCCCAATGATATTAAGAGATATTGGTGGCAGTATCTGTGTATGGGTGGGTTTGAGAGAGTGTGTGTGATGAAAGTCTTTTCTTAAGATGTTGATTCCTCATAAGCAGTCTGAAAATGTTTAAGGATGTTTTAGAATAGACTTATTGAGTAGCAAAGTGTACTGGTGGGTGGCAAAGATGCGTGAACATGTTTTAGAAAGGTTTGGAACTTTCGAGAAACATCTTGAAGTTTCCAGAATTTCCTAAAAAAATTTCTAAAATATATATAATTAATGCAATAATTGTTAGTGGTTGCCGTTATAACTCCGCAACCCACCCCATTGCCACATGGGGACTGTATGGTAGCCCTCCATCTCCCATCCATGAAGACTAATTTGGTTTGGTGTTGCAGGGGTTGGGTTCGAAGATGTTGGTATGAAAATAGGGTATTACACCAATGGACTTCTTATGGGAAGTCAATGTAGCAGTTGGGAATAGAGTGCCAAAGTGGTAGACTGGCAAGAAAGTTGTTAGTGGTTGTAGAATGTTCCAGGATATTCAAGAATGTTTAAAAAATTGCCAGAATTTCCTTTTAGGAAGTTCCAGGATGTTAGAGAAATTTATAGAATGTTTGAGAAGGTTCTGGGCTTCAAAGGGACTTCTATTCTGGAATATTTGAGAATGTTCCGGACTTCTATTCCGGAACGTTCTTAAATTTTATAGAAACTAAGAGAAATCCAAAACTTCTTGAACATTCTGGAATGCTCCATTGTTCTGTTGTGGTTGGGATATATTCCAGCTCAGAAGCAGTGGTGAAATCCGTGCCTCAATATACTTTAGTAAAAATGTTTGTAACTAAAACATACTTTTCTTACAATGGTAAAATTTAAGCAATGCCCTGGGATTGCTAAACATGATTGCAAGTCAACAGCTAGTTCAATTAAAGTTAATGCCTAAGTAAAAAAATTTATACTTTGCAAATCAAGTGCATTTTACAACCCAGTTCATAAGTTATTATTTTATCTAACCTACAATGACAGCTAATGCTGTAAGAAAAAAGTGTCAGTTTTGGTAGTGCTAGAAGTGTTATTTCTGTGCCTTAAAACAATTGTAAATATTTTCATGTTTTAAATATTAACTTTTATATATTCTGTAAAAATATTTATAGTAAATACATTTTTATGATGTAAATTTTTTATTGAAATCATTTTTTTTTTGTTTTCCCACATCCTCAAAAGTGTATATGATTGTTGTTCAGTTGCTTTAAAAATAAAAAAAAGCAGTACCGTATTAACCTGCAGAAAAGTGGCCCCTTCATATTAGTCGCACCATTAATTTTGGGAATAAAAATCTAACATTTTCACCATAAGGTTCACCCTCGAATATGGGTAGCACCATAATCTGTCTCCAGTAGAAGAAACACGGCACTGATGTTGACCCTCTGGACTTTGTCTCACCCTTCTCCATCCATTATGGCCCTTCATTCCCCCCCCTCTCCCACCCGAGCACTATCTAACAAAAATACAAAGGAAAAGAGTACTATTTCTTATACCAGACTGTTGTAAATATTTTTACCAGTCCCTTCCCCAAGCGAGAAATGACGGCATGCTTCTATTTATTGTCAATTTTGTTAGTTATTTCAATCAAATCAAGAATGCTCTTTACAGCAGTTTTCTCATGAAATGTTGCAGTTTGTTTAAAGTGTGGGAAATCTCGCACAAACACAATGATTTGGACACAGTTACGTCACAAAAACCTGTCAAGATAGACACGTGGTACTTGTGTCCGGAGCCAGTTCAGAGGAAGAGGGCGGGATAATCATGAACACTGTTACATGGCCACTCGCAATCAAACACGCACACCACACTCCCCTCCCTCTTTCTCACTATCTGGCTGGTACATGTTTTTAGATTTTCCCCTCTTGCTGAACACCAACACATGGCGGTAGACAGCTGGCTAGCCGCAGTTCATGATGCTTTACTCACACTGCTGAGATATTTTAATTAAAAATTTATTCTCACCCATAATATAAAATTCAACACAGGGTAGTTATTTAAGAAAATATTCAACCACAAAGTGAAATGTTTCCCCCCTCCCCCCCAATGTAAAACTCGCATAAGGCCGCATGATATTAACAATTAATGTCCAAATAAATAGTAGATTTCTACTTTAAAATACATAGTTTTATACGGAAAAGATATCTACACCGGTACACTGCGGCGACGCAGACAATCAGATAAAGATAATAACATTTAAAAACGTCTTTAAAAGAAAATTTACACGTCAGACAACTTCGTATTTCCGTTAATTAGATAAGTAAGTGGTAATTTCCGAATAAATATTAGATTTCTACTTTAAAATACATTGTTTTATACGGAAAAGATACCTACACAAAGCGCTCGGCATCTAATAGCGGGACCAAAAACATAATTGACATTTAAGCGAGAAGTTTTTATATCCCAACTTTGACGGCCAAAAATAAAGGTGCGACGATTACGCGATAAAAAAATATTTTTGAATATCAAATCCAAATACTGAGGATTTAATGGGATAATTTAAGTTTATTCGTTTCAATGACGCATTGTATAATGAATGGAAAAGGATATTCAAAGCCCATTTTAAGAAAAAGTTGTTACTGCAGCGAATTCTACAAAATATTTTTAATTTTTTGTTTTTGTAGTTTAGGTTGACAAAGAAAATTATGACAATGCACTAAATAACTGAAAATACATCCAAACAAAAACAAAAATAATAAATACACTACAAGATTATGTCAAATCATTCACCATCGCTAGAAAATTCTATACTTAATTATTTACAAAGTTAATAATAATGAAATTGCGGGAGAATATAAGCATCACATGCTGAAGTACTTAAATTGTAACGAATACCTTTTTGATCAATTCTGCATCAGGTTTGTATTAATGATGTTTTATTAATATTTTATCATGTCCCTAGACCAAACATCGAACTAATCAAATTTTTTGAGCTTTAAAATTAGGCTTGATTCGAGTACTTAATATCTGACTCGACTCAAAATTTCAAGTATTCGTTCACCTCTAATTTTTATAAAACCTATTTCAGCAATGGTTCATCTTATCAAAAATAGTTTCAGACAAAAGTTTTAAATAAAAATTATACAATTTACAACAATTTGAATGGATTCAATAATGCACTACTAGGTTAGTTATTAATTTTTTTTGTCTTCCACCCTTGTTTTTTTCCCCACCCCTTGTAGTTATGGTTGGTTGTATCAAAAATGTATTTAGACAAAAGTTTTTCATGATACTCCTACGAGTTACAATACGTCCAAACGGATATGATATTTGTCATGTGAGTTACAGCGATTTTTTATTTTTCAAATAACCTTCCCTGTTTCTACCCCTTTGGTGGAATTTTGCCCATTAAATAACTAGATTGAGATTTTCCATGGAATGAAAAACTATGCAAAAATTTTTCGGAAGAAAGACCATGGCAACGGCTACGATAGGTAGTCTTTCTTTAAAATCTACCTTAAAAAAAATAACTGAAGTCTTGCATTTTACTGCACCTAAATTGAATGTGTGCCATAGTTTGTGCTAATTATGGAACACAACAAACTTGTGTGTACAAAACTCTTATTTTTAAACAGATATGGGTTAAAAAAGAGAATCATTCTTCACTAAAAAAAATTAGTATTTAATTTTTTCTTTGGTAAAAAAAAGTAACAATTAAAATATTTGATGTTGAAAAATCAAGAAAACGAGACCTCTTTTGTGATAATTCATTCCTTGTTTGTTGCTTCATCGGTATCTTTATCGGTAGCTGTTTCCACACCGTCTTTTATCCTTTCTTGCTCGTCCTCGCTGTCTGTGTCGTCATCGGCTCCTGGGTGGTGTGAGACGAAGTGCTGCGGCTCTGCACCCTTGTGAGTGCCGGGTTTCTGCCACACCTTCTGCGTACCCTGTAACAGTGTGACATGCATTCCACAAGTGCAGAGCTTGAAAGCCTTTGTTTAGCAATCAGTTGTAAAGTTATGTTGCTGGAATCAATATAACTTCATCAACACATTATTTTTTTAAAAGAGTAAGCAGCACTGGCAAAGACCAGTGTGTATGTTTATTCACACTAATAAAGCTATATAATATAGACATAATAAAGATTACACATACACTCACATCCTCAACCTCACCTTAACCAGTTACCCTGAACAGTTAATAGTACCGTATTTACTCGCATATAGGTTGCGGCAATTTTACCAGATTTGATGGGGAAAAAATGAAGTGCGACCTATATGTGAAGAAAAATTTTTTTAAATTTTTGAGGATTTTTTTTTGCAATATAGTAGAATCCTGCCGATGCGACCCCCCTCTGATGCGTCCATTCCGTTTATACTACCGTTTTTTGAGAAACCGTGAAAAATTTGAGCAGAAAAAGTCGAAAATTTTAGTAAAATCGGCTGAAAAACAAGTCTGTTACACTTTGTTGGGCGCTATGTGTTCACGTTTATCTTGGAGAGAGCTGTACTGTAAGCAGGCAGGCATACAAAAGACGGCTAAAATTAGATACCACCCCTCTAGACTGTCCACGCGGCTTTTCCATCTGCATTTGAACGTGTTTTTTTTTTTTTTTTTACGCTGTGAAGGGACGTGGAAAAGATATTTGCTTAAGCTGTCAAAATAAACATCGCTGACGGCAAGAGCGGGAGCGCATCCTGTCGGTCTGTAGCTGTGATTATCTACTCCAAAAACATGTCACAGCATTTCAGGATAGCATTGTTCTTATATCTTTCGTTTATAGCTGAATGTTTTCTACCTGATCCACACAAGTTCCTTTTGCCACGTTTTGAACGAAAATAACAACCAGCTGGCTAGCATAGCCGAACTCGCGTGACATGAATTCACTTAGCATGAGTATTTATTGAAACCCATAACGAAAACCGCTGTAGATGTAAAAAAATCATAACAGGCCTTTTTTATTCGTAATTAAATTTACTACAACTTTTATTCTGTGCATTTTTTCAATACAAAGCACTGTTTTCGAGTTATAGTCTACAATTAAGACATTTTAAGAAGTCAGGAATATAACTTGACTTCAATTTTCTATATTCGGTTATTACGAGTACTTGTTACAACAATTTATCACGCCATTATCAGCTCTCGTAGTAGCGGAGTTTTACAGTACCCGTTAACTCTTTCGTGCACGGCGCGCCGGCCGTTCGCGTCATTAAATTACCGGTGCGACCTATATGGGGGGAATCTTAAATACCAAATTCAAGACCTCAAATTATGGGTGCGACCTATATGCGATGGCGACCTATATGCTAGTAAATACAGTATCATGTGATGACATCAGGTTCCTAATCCCGTTCATCTCAAGCTTCGTGCAAGTTTGCCCACATCTCTCTCCCATCTTTATCTTCGCACAAATTCATGCGCTGTTACTTTATTTTATATTCGACACTATCTTCTATCATTCTGCTGTTCAAATTTTGTTTATTTATTTTTAATTTCTTTGCAATTGATCTTCCTTCTAATAAATTTGGAAAAGTACATTATAACAGTGTCAAAATTTTTATCATTATTCATTGGAGATTTTATTTGCATTTGAAAAATTTATATACATATATGTATATATAAAGGATGGAGGAAAAAGATTCAAAGAAAAATATTAGGGGGAATGAAGTAATTTAAAAAATTGAACACTGATAACTTGTGCAAGTTACTACGTATTTAATTTTTTTTCTGCAAACCTATCCTCTTACCATTCCCCAAAATATTGGAAATTTATCATGTATAGATATTGGAAACTTAAGTGTGTGAAACAAGT
This sequence comes from Bacillus rossius redtenbacheri, assembly GCF_032445375.1. Classification (NCBI taxonomy): domain Eukaryota; kingdom Metazoa; phylum Arthropoda; class Insecta; order Phasmatodea; family Bacillidae; genus Bacillus; species Bacillus rossius. The sequence goes on along the minus strand of NC_086337.1, from coordinate 33,099,122 downwards.
ATGTATATAAAGGTATTAATGTTTCAGCACCATAGTTAACATTTTTAATTTTTTCTATATTACTATATTATTAGAGAAAATTGGGATTCCACCCATCACTAATATGTGTGTTTGTATATATTTTTAAAATTACATTTTTGACGAAAATCGTTCCCAAAGAATTATGACAAACCAACCAAGCAATCATTGAAATAGCAATACGTAAAACCTTTTTGTTGCGACCCCATTTATTGCGACCACCTCTTTATTACAACCCGATTTCGAGGAACCGTGAAAAAATTGCCGAAAATCTGAAGAAAATCGGACAGAAAATAAGTTTCTTGTGGTGAGTAGCGTGTTACTGCGTTTCTCTTGCCGATTGCCGACTTGTTTTAACTGCCGCAGCTATGTTTATTTTGACAGCTCAAGCAATTATCTTTTCCCGTGGGTTGATAGAAAAAGGTCACTTCTCCCAGCAAAATAAAAAAAAAAAGCTACGCCATTTATTCCCCACGCAGGAAACACACAGGCTGCCGTCTGTCTCCCCCGCATTTATCTTTATTCTAACATTCCACGTCTCGCCTCTCGCGCGAGAAATAACGCAGCGACCACGCCGTTTTATGCTTTGTTTGGTGACAGCAGCTTGATTTTATTCGGTACAGTAGAATCCCGCCGATGTGATCCCCCTCTGATGCGTCCATTCCGTTTATACGACCGTTTTTTTGAGAAACCGTGAAAAAATTAAGCAGAGAAAGTTGAAAATTTGAGTAAAATCGGCTGAAAAACAAGTCTGTTACACTTTGTTGGGTGCTATGTGTTCACGTTTATCTTGGCGGGAGCTTTACTGTAAGCAGGCAGGTATACAAAAGGCGGCTAAAAATAGATACCACCCCTCTAGACTGTCCACGCGGCAGTATCTAGCCGAGCTCGGCGCTCCACTATCGCACGAAAAGCCGTCTCAGCTGTCATGTTATCTTACACCCCCCCCCCCCCCTTTCCAAATAACATTTCAACACATTCCCTCCCTTATTTCAACCTTCTGCATGAGAAACTGTCAGCATCTTCCTCCCCTCCCACACCGCGTGCGGCAAAAGCCAGGTTGTCTTGTATAGTCCATTCTCGGTAAAATAAATATTTTTATGGGCTTATACGACTGTCCTTCGCCGTTAATAAATACTTTATAAGTTTGAGTTATTATGATACAATTTGTTTATTAGTCACACAGCAGTTTCTGCTGAAAAATCACTAATAACTCGAATTTTATTGAATAGAAAAATTTAGGAGGGCCGTAAATATATTTATTTTACTGCATAGTTATTTTTCCATCTGCATTCCAACATTTTTTTTTCCTTCTTTTTTTTACGCTGCGAAGGGACGTGGAAAAGATAATTGCTTGAGCTGTCAAAATAAACTTCGCTGACGGCAAAGGCGGGAGCGCATCCTGTCGGTCTGTTGCTGTTATTATCTACTCCAAAAACATGTCACAGCATTTCAGGATAGCATTGTTCCTATATCTTTCGTTTATAGCCGAATGTTTTCTACCTGATCCACACAAGTTTCTTCGCCACGTTTTGAACGAAAATAACAACCAGCCGACGTGACGCAAATTCATTTAGCGCGAGTATTTTATGTATTTGGATATATTTGTGGTGGGGGGGGCGGGGGGGGGGGGGGGGGGGGGGGGGTAAAAATTGGCCCGAATTCTCTATTGCGACCATTCCGTTATAAGTCCGTTTTTCCGGAAACCGTGAGGGGTCGCATCAGCGGGATTCTACTGTATGTCAAAATATGTCACTTTTCACACCAAGTTCGAGTTTAGTCATTTCTGGCAAGGAATTTACAAGCTTTCAAACTTAAATATAAATGTATTTTAATAGCAAGGGTCCTATGAAAAGGAATGTAGAATCCCGCTGATGCGACCCCTCACGGTTTCCAGAAAAACTGACTTATAAACGGAATGGTCGCAATAGAGAATTCGGGCCAATTTTCCTCTCCCCCCCCCCCCCTCCCTTCCCTAAATATATCCAAATACATAAAATACTCGCGCTAAAGGAATTCGCGTCACGCGAGTTCAGCTATGCTAGCCGGCTGGTGGTTATTTTCATAATAGTCCAATTTTACGGGAGAAGGGAGGGTGAAAAGAGCATTTTCTCACTGAAGGTTTTTCAAAGGGGAGCGAAGTTGGGGTGTTACAAGGGAGGACACTAGAAGGTTTGTGTGTCTGGGAGGGATGAGCTAGCCTTGAAGAATGTTAACTAGGGGAGGAAGGGGTGAGCTTATGCGTCATGAAGCCGCTGTCGCCAGCCAGCCAGGCGAGCTTCGTGTGCGCCCACTCGCGTTGCAGAACCTACTGCTGCCATATTATTAAAGGAAATGTCCCATTATTTTTTGTTATTCTTACATGAACATTATTGGAAGTATTAAAGCCGACACAAAAAACGCTGTGTGTTAAAATTAACAGATTTTAATGCTCTTTCATTTCATTTCGGTTTTTCTTTATTATTTTTTTTTCTGATTTTCACATTTTGGTCAAAATGTCCAATTTTTTGACGGTTCCCGAGAATGTATTCGTAAAATCACTGCTTCGTTAAATCCGGGTTCTAGTGTATTTAATTACGGCAAGCAGAAGACGTACATGTAAACTAACCAGTAAAAATAAACTGTCTTTTGACATATTTTCTTTAGAGGTGGCCTGTAGGGCGACGGACTTGTCATGAAGGTTGAAGTGGGTTTAAAGCGAAGCCGTCTAGCATTGTGAGTGACAGCATCCTGCCATTGTGCGGCTGGTTTCTTAGCGAGTGGGGGGGGGGGGGGGGGGGGGGTTTTTTTTGAAATGAACTGAAAATTTCGGAAAACATCTATTACAACTCTATTCCTGGGAACCGTGAGGGGTCGTTTCAGAGAAGTTTGACTGTAGTTTCCTCTCTAAATTCATTTTTTGCTAGACATAAACTTATCTTTTTACACAACTTTACACACTTTCAGTCACTTTTCCCACAATTTCAGCAGCAATGTCAGTTATCAGTTTTGGACTGGCAGGAAAAAGCATGATATTGAGATATTTTATGTAAGTCATATTACACAAGTCAATTCAGATTTCTTTTCTATTACCCACATCCAACCATAGAAGAATTTAAAGAAAAAATAAACATATTATTGACATACATGCTTTCTCCCCACTACATAATAACTAATAAGTATAAATGAAAGGTTTACTCACGTAGAAAGCACTCTTCATCGCCTGCACCTTCTGAATGTAGAAGTCGTAGACAAAGGCGGCCATCTGTGCCATGTCTGCGACGACAAGTGGTTCTCCTGCCGGTGTCATGGTGTACAGTCTCTGGGTGGGGTACGTCTCCTGCGGCGCTATGTACAGTTGCAACGGTCTGGCCATTAGCTGCACACACAACAGTCATTCATTCTGCCGTTACGCATCTGCCCGCTCGTCTATTATATTCAATGGATACACTGTTCTGCTTCCTTTGTACAACAAGCTGTCAAAGTCCTGTTTTTTAATATTTTTGTGAATAACCAGAAATTATTACCCAATGGATCACTTAAATGAAACTTTCCAGGTTAAAGAATAATGCAACTGGCTACTTTATAAATAATAAGCTATTATTTCATATCAGATACATTTATGAACCTTCAAACTTATGGCTGAGATCCATAGTTTTGCAGCCACCAGGGAAATTATTCCTCACATGAATAGCATTATAGGTAAAAAAAAAAAGGTTAGCTGGCATTAGTGTCAATAAAGCTTTGAATTTTGTAAATGTGGTAATAAAAATTTTCTCAAAATATTATTTTTTATTCAATTTTATTTAAGAAATTTTTAAAATCTTTTGGTATTAGATATTAAGAAGAACTATACGTGGCTTTTACTTTGCACACAACATAAATTAAGTTTTAAATTTGTGTTTTAACCAATGCATGTAGCTCAAGAACAGAACAAATGTCGTGTGAGTTTTAGTATTTCAGTATGTCAGCCTGGTGGTAGACAGCCACATCACTTACCGGCAGCAGCCGGGAAGCCTGCCAACAGGCTGCAGGCTATCAGGCGGCAGACGTAGCATAATGGCGCAGTTCTTGATGTTAACTTGAACTGCTTAAATATTTTAACTAGATAATATATATTTACTTGTAAGATATTTTTAAAAAACCAACACACGCAGTTATTTAAGCACATTTTTAACACAGTGCAATATTAATTACAATTTTTTTTTTTTACCCACAACGAAAAACTTGCATAAGAATCACTCTACATGTTTTTAAACAAAAAATTGCCATACAATGTGTGGGCCCATACAAGGATAAATATTGTAGTGTTTTCTTGTTTCTAATAAACTGGTTGTCTATGAGTTGTAAAACCCAAATGAAAACTAAAAGAAAAAAGGTCCTTGGTTGCCACGCACTTTTAAAGTAAAATATCACAATTTGTTGGGAACACTTAATATTTGAAATAAGTATGTAAGCATACAAGCATATAGGTACTGATGTATCAAGTGTGGTATGTAGTATCACATGCGAGTGAGCAAGTACGTTAGTACGTAAGTATGCAGGTGCGCTCCAATAGAAACGTGCTATTTAGCACTGCTGCTGCCATCTGTGGGCTAGTAAGTACACAATGGAAGTTCACACCGGCCATAAGGAATTGTAACAAACATTGAAATGAAAAAACCTGCAAAGAGTCTCACAGTTCTCTGACTCTCAGCTTATTAGATCCAAGTATTTTCTTTTCTGTTGCTGTAATCCTATGACGTCACTTTAACTTATTCTACAGGCTGTAAAGAAGTTCCACTTCAAAAACTTGTAGGGATGTGTGAATCCTTGATTTTCAGTTCGGTTCGAATCCAATTATAATCCCTGGCAATATTTGAGATATGAATCCGATTCTGAATATTAAGCACAGAATAATTAAAAATAACTTATTAATTTAAAAATAATTTGCGTTCTCTTTGTCTAACTGTAACTACTGGCAATTATTTATTACACTGAGATTGAAACATTTATAATTATGTAAACTTAATTAATAAACACTTTAAAATATGAAAACCAAAACATATTGGATTCTCCAACTCAATCGTAATAAATTGCACGCCACAGGGAAATCTCAGTTTTATAAACGTTTCAGCAAACGAAACCATTTTTTCTCCAATATATAGCCAATATGTTTTTTTCTTGTAGGTATGTAATTGTTTTTAGTTTATAGTTTGCTATACGATGAAATTCGTAATTACAGTTTAAGCTCTTCGATATTTCTCGAAATTCTTTTAATGTCACTGTGTTAATTATTTAATTTACATATCTTTCTTGGATACATCATATTATAAATACTTACGTAATAGTAGCCTAATTTTATTTTTCGCTGCTAGTATTTTTGAGCCGTATTAAATTAATTTATAACTTTTGTGAATATTCGTAATACTGTTCGAATCCATGTATGCACAACGATCCCGGGTTCGGGTAATTGTGGATTTGAACCGTACCCGAAAATATCGGGTACTCGCACATCCCTAATGTTAGTACATAAGTATGCAGGTGTGCTCCAATAGAAACGTGCTATTAAGCACCGCTGCTGCCGCCATCTGTGGGCTAGTAAGTACACAATGGAAGTTCACACTGGCCATAAAGTAATTCTAACAAAGATTGAAATAAAAAAACCTGCAAAGAGTCTCACAGTTCTCTGACTCCCAGCTTGTTAGCTCCAAGTATTTTCTTTTCTGCTGCTGTAATCTTACGACGTCACTTCTACAGGCTGTAAAGAAGTTCCACTTCAAAAAACTTATGATGGACAGGGGATGCCAAGTTCTGCGAGTACGTACCTGGCTGAAGGCGGGGGTGAGCTCGAAGCAGTTCTTGAACAGCGAGACCCTGGCGAACACGTAGAGACCGAGGCGGGCCCGGGACATGGCCACCACGAGTCTCCTCACGTCCCGCAAGTGTCCCACGGCCTTGGTGCGCACCAGCGACAGCAGGATGAAGTCGTTCTGCTGCCCTTGGTACTTGTCCACGGTCGTCACCTGCGACCAACGTCACGACACGGCTGTCCTAAACCTTTGAACATATATACTGTATAGAAGTCGCGAGTGGATAGGATTTACTCTACGTTTTTCCAGGAGCGTAAGATGAGCAGCTTGGGAACTTCACTGCTGCAGGGCGCTGCCGTAACACCCTGTATCGTCTTAGGTTGTTATTTGCACGTTAGAGCGCAGCACTGTCGCCCGCTGTCATTCCCCCGCACCCCCCCACCCATCATTCACTGCAGCTCAAGGTCGTTCAACGGTAGTTTGTGCATCACAAAACTGTAGGGATGAGAGGTGGGGTAGAGGGTGGGTGGAGGACAACGCATGTTTGAGGGAGGGTGGGGAAGGGGTGTTTGAAGAGTTCGACACTTGTCCGCTAGGGCACCACAAGTCGATGCCCTAGAGTTGGTGGCGATTGCGGCGGTGAATTAACCAACTACCTCAAACCATATTAAAAATTTTAACCTGGGCTGGCGACTTCTATACAGTATATATATTCAAAGCCTAAACTAGACCCGTGTGAAGAATTACCTATTGGCTTCGGGGTTCAGGATTGCTGCAGATACAGAAAACAGAGGGGAAAAAGGCCAGGAAATATCCAGAGAAGTCCGGGAAAAAAAACCAAATATTCCTGGATTTTTTTTTATAACAAAAGTGAAATGGACTACATATAATGGTTTCACCAACAACTAAGTACCTCAAAAAATTGTAAAATATGAAACACCATCAAATTGTTAATTTAATTTACCTTCATATTGCAAAATTGTAGACATGTTACCACAAGCAACCGAGTTTAACAAGGATTAAAAAAAATAAGTGAGCAAGTCTTTCAATACTCACCAGTGATGTTTTACATATAACCTCAGTAACAAAAATATTAATATGTTCTCATGTTGCAAATACACTTATAATATGAAACTTGGACACAAAATTTAACGTAGAAACTTTAAAATAATGCCAAGCATGATAAATATACGCAAATTGTGTTTTCAACAACATTTCTGGACGTGAATTAAACGTAGTTTCCGCACCAGCCTCTAGAATTTGCTGCCGGAGCAGCTGTTGACTATTGAACCATTATATTAGAACAGCAAAATTTTAAACTAAACAATGAAATAGCTTCGATAAAAGCGAAAATAACATTAAAAAAATACTAAAACCTAGCTTTGGACCAATTTTTTAACAAGGTATTTAATTAAAATACTGCCCATATTGTTAAAATTCATAAAATAGTTAGTACAGTAGAATCCCGCTGATGCGACCCCTCACGGTTTCCAGAAAAACTGACTTACAAACGGAATGATCGCAATAGAGAATTCGGGGTGTCACCGCATCGTCGGATACATACACGTGAATGCCGCTCGGGCAGTGTCTAGCCGAGCTCGGCACGTCCACTATCGCATGAAAAGCCGTCTCAGCTGTCATGTTATCTTAACCCGCCCGCACGAAAAGCCACTGTGGTAGCTTCTGCGAGAGCATAAGAAACTCGTCCGGCCAGGCTGGCGGTAGCGGCGGCTTGACGTCATACGTGACATGACGCTTACCTCTCCCATCCCCTGCTAATTCTTCAAGGTTAATCACTCCCAGAGCCACAAAACCATGTAAAAACACCCCCCCCCTTTTTTTTCCAACTAACATTTCAACACATTCCCTCCCTTATTTCAACCTGCGTGAGAAACTGTCAGCATCCTCCTCCCCACCCACACCGCGGGCGACAAAAGCCAGGTTGTATAGTCCATTCTCGGCAAAATAAATATTTTAATGGGCTTATACGACTGTCCTTCGCCGTTAATAAATACTTTATAAGTTATTATGATACAATTTGTTTATTAGTCACACAGCAGTTTCTGCTGAAAAATCACTAATACCTCGAATTTTATTGAATAGAAAAATTTAGCAGGGCCGTAAATATATTTATTTTACTGCATAGTTACTTTTCCATCTGCATTCCGTGTTTTTTTCCTTTTTTTACGCTCTGAAGTGACGGGGAAAAGATAATTGCTTGAGCTGTCAAAATAAACATCGCTGACGGCAAGGGCGGGAGCGCATCCTGTCGGTCTGTCGCTGTGATTATCTACTCCAAAAACATGTCACAGCATTTCAGGACAGCATTGTTCTTATATCTTTCGTTTACAGCTGAATGTTTTCTACCTGATCTACACAAGTTCCTTCACCACGTTTTGAACAAAAATAACCACCAGCCGGCTAGCATGGCCGAACTCGCGTGACGTGAATTTACTTAGCGTGAGTATTTATCGGAACCCATTGTTCGGGGTAAGCGAGTCCAAGGTGTATAGCATAATTCCAGACCTTTTTTTTTGTTTATCTGCACATGTGCGAAGTCAGCGATGTTACAGAAAAATAGCCGAGAACCAAACACCTGGCGACGTCGTTAACACAGTGAACACAGCTTTGTGTGGCCAGTGACACCTGATGCAGCTGGCAAGATCACAATAACCAGTCGCAAGACAAAGGCACAGGACCAGGGCGGCAACAGACGCGCGCTTAGATGCTATCAGGTAGCATGGACAGTCTAGAGGGGTGGTATCTATTTTTAGCCGTCTTTTATATGCCTGCCTGCTTACAGTACAGCGTTCGCCAAGATAAACGTGAACACATAGTACCCAACAAAGTGTAACAGACTTGTTTTTCAGCCGATTTTACTAAATTTTTGACTTTCTCTGCTCAAATTTTTCACAGTTTCTCAAAAAACGGTCGTATAAACGGAATGGACGTATCAGAGGGAGGTCGCATCGGCGGGATTCTACTGTATAAAGTTTTCCTTGTTCTTTGTAAAATTTGGTTCGTGCCATTCGCCACAGATGGTTGCACATGGCTGTTACACATTTCCATTCCTTGACTCCTACTGTATTCACAAAATTTCTCCCACCAAATTCTGTACAGTAGAGCTAAGATGTCACACATCAAAAAGATATAAACATGTTCACATGCAAGTTCGATAGGCTACATTTGATAGTTAGGCAAATCAATATTAATTCTTTTCAAATACAGCACTAATTTTCCTACCCGGCCATTCATTTTGATGTGCCTACATCAAGTGCACCGTGTGACCATTCTTGTCTGGAAAGTCAGGTTAACTTGACAATTAAGGTCTAGAAGACCTAAAAAAAAGTCAGTGAGTTTTGGAATACCAATATTGTAGCAACTCTGGAGTTGAGGCGAGGTTCTGTATTATTGACGGTTAGACCGAAGTTTCAGCATGCCTTTTTTGTAGCCATCTTCACCGATATTTGACAACTGTTGACAACTGCCCTTGCAGATGGTTGCCACAAGGCATGCAGAACACTTCGAGCAAACCACCAATGGACGACTTGAAATGGGGCGGATGCGATATAGAATATAAACATTCACTGAATGGAATAAGATATGTATGTTGAAAGAGTTGTCATGTACAAAGTCATTATTAATTTGTATTTATTTGAAGTTGGTTGTGTCAGTTGGGTAAACACTAGCAATGGCATGCCAATGCATCCTGTTAAGCACATATCTTTGGTGTTTAAAATCCTTATGATGAGTATAAACACTAACCTTGTGAGGACGACCAATAAGTGGGTTGGTGGCACATCTTATGTTGATGACATCACGTATAAGATGTTTCTGACCGTTGTAAGTCGTGAGAATTGATATCTTCTCGGCTGGATACCCCAACAGGCGCATGTACATGAATACCGCCACGCAGTATTCTGCCTCCGCCAGATTCTGTAATAACTTATTACATTAGAAATCAACTGACAAAAAACATTAAATATTTCAAACTATATTTCCAAAACATTAAGTATATGGCTTTGGATGTGACTTCCTCACACCACTGATATTTGCAGCAGCTAAAAAATAAATTAATTTGAGTTGATCAACTCTCATTTTTGAAGTGAAACTTCTTTGCTGAGGGGGCTACAATTTTCAAGCATTACGAAAATTCCGATCGCATGAGAGGAATAGATAGGTAGAGGGGAACCAGTAGAGAAGAAGATGGCAGGGGAGAGATAGAAAACGCAGCATACTTGCATACTTGCAAACTTACATGTAAGCATACTTGCACACTAGCATATTTTTTCACACTCTCATATTTTCATGTTGTATACTTGTACAAAAGAATTATCTTTCTTATACCTTATAATATAATAAGCAAGAAATTTCACTTCTGTCACGTGTGAACTCCACACACACACACTTTTTTTTCAGACCAGATTGATTTAAATTAATTTCATGATTTTTTTTCCAGTCTTGAGGTTTTCCTATGACAACTAGTGTAAAGCAGCTATGGCGTGTTGTTCATAGAGTTATTTTAAAATGTCATACACCTGGTTTCACTGTAGATAAGTAATTACTAGGGACATGATTATATGGTGAGTTGCAATTAAACTGAAATAACACCGAAAAAACCTTCCCAATACACCATCTAACACCGAAATTCAAGTTAAGGCACAATAAAGCACCATCAGATCGCAAAAATGTTATCTTTTATTAAGTAAATTCAAATAACATAATTTATTTGGATCAAAATGAATGTTCTAAATACATATATTGGAAAAATTGAGAGGTTTTAAATTTTGATCTTGCAACTGTTATTAGTAACTCATTTTTACATTACGGCCAATTAATTTTTATTGTTGCGAGTGTAAGACATGCTTAGTATAAATTATTATATGAAACTTTTTAGGTGAATAAGTATCATTAAAGATTTAAGTGTAATATTTTTTTTAGTAATATGGTATATTTATGAAGACTGTTAGTAAAAATTAAAAAAAAATAAAAAACACTGAAATCTCCTTTTTGAAAATGAAATTTGCCTAAAAAATAAAACCCTGTCCATAGTGATATGATAACTAAAGGAGTTTCAGTTCCCAGCTGTTGAAAGCTGATGCGATCGCACCGCGGCACAGCCCAACAGCCCGACGCACCTGGTAGAAGTATGGACTGGGCTCCGACTCGCCCACCCCGTTGAAGTCCTCCACGTTCACCAGCTGGAAGTCGTACCAGAAGCCAGGGTTGGCCACCCGGTACTCGGGCCACTGCTCCACGTGCGAGAGGTTGCCCAGCCTCTTGTAGCGCCAGTTGTACAGGTTGCAGATGCTGGAACACAAGCTCCACATGTCGACAACATCCCCACTTAAAAACCATCCTCAACAGAGGCTTTATTTTCACTTTACATCACGACAGGATTTTTCAAAAAATAAAGTCACTAAGGATCTGTTCAAAATACCAAAAACAAAACTTGAGTGCTATGTTGCCATATTATTTTACCTACCCTAGTAAGCCAAACGTGGGAGAAAAAAGTTACATGGGCATGATTAGATACATATATACTACAAAAAATACATTTACAATGCATCGATTTTAAAATTTATGTACAGTTGTACTAAATATTAATAAGTATTCCACAATATTACAGTGAAAGCCTGTTATAATTTTTAACTTATAAATAGGGATGTACAAGGATTTGAAAAATATTCAATATTCATGAATAATTTTATATTCAATAAATACATTTGATTCAAATTAAAAAAATTCCTAAAAGCCTACTTATACCACTTCTGAAGAACCAAGAAATTTAAACTTTAAATGAATGTATACTTTTTGAAAGGTTATCCTATACCTTATTAAAATGGAAAATTTTGGCATGGTTACACTGTGTGGTATGGTTTAAACTATGTTCACCCTTCCTGCATGATAAAACATATCCTATGCAAGGCAACAGGCATGTACGAAAAATACCCGGAGCCAAAACCAACAATTTCAAGTCGGTTCCGAGTCGGATATTTTAAAGGAACCGAAACGGGAACCAAAAAAATCAGGCAACACCACAGGGCCTAGAGTAAAACTGTACTGATGTACGATAATCCAGCAAAATTGCTAATCCGGCATGGCAGTGGTCCAAACACGCTGGATTAAAGACCCTTCACTGTATACTTAATGTTAGTTATACAGTGGAGTCCCACTACATAATTCAAAAAATCTGCTAATCCGAAAATTTTGCTAATTCAAACGAGTTTAGGGTGCAAAATATTAAAAAAAAAAAAATAAAGGACTCTTGAATTTTTTTTGTATTTGAAAAATTATTTTTGATGTCTTGACCCGGTTATCAAGATCTATGAAAGTTTTGTGCTTGTAAAAGTGTTACAGGCTGTGTTACGTGACGGCTTACTCCTGTTTCATTGCGGCAGTTATTTAGCTACGCAATTCAGAAATACGGTAATAATAAACAGGTCTCAGCCCCAATTGGTTCGGATTAGTGGGACTCCACTATATTAGGGTGATGTGTCTCCTCCGCACCTAGGCCTCGCACGGCCCTGGCCGTCCAGGTCGACGGTGGGGGCGCCCAGCCTCACGATGCGCGTGAACAGCGACTGCTCCATGTTGGAGTACTTCTGGAAGGCCATGTTCTTGATGACGGGCGGCAGCTGGTGGTGGTCCCCGATCATGATCCAGCGCTTCAGGCGGCTGTAGCCGTCCTCCGGGTTCTGCAGCAGCAGCGGGATGAACGTCTCTATCTCCAGGATCTGGGCCGCCTCCTCCATCAGGATGTTGTCGTACTTGAACCCTGCCATGGCCCAGCATCCACGTTCGTTTCACTGTTCTTGTACACACAACTACTAAATCATTTTTTCATACCAGAAATATTTTAAGAGTAAACACTTTTTTTTTATTTACTCAAAAGTATAGTAAAACTATTTTAAATTTAAAATAGAATAGCAAAAAAAAAAAAAAAAAGATATCGTAATAAATTGAAATAAGGTTCTCTAATATTTTTTTTTGTTGCCAAAACAGATCCTTGCAAATACACGCATTACAGTGATAAATACATTAAAGAGAGGTATTTTATAATGCAGTTCCACCGTTCTGCACTTGCAACGAAGGCATGCGCTAGAAGGAGCACTACGACCAACCAACCGAGATCAACCAACTCCCTCCTCTTGAGCGCGGCGTGGGTGCACGTCATGGCTATGACCTTCGCTTCCTTGACCAGCAGGTACTTGGACCGGTCCAGCCCGCTCCGCAGCAGCTCGAACGCCCGGAACTCTTCCAGCTGGGTGAAGATCTTCTGGATGTAGCGGAAGCAGCCCTCCGCTATTTCCATGTCCTCCTCGTAACTGCGGCCTTTCAGCAGAGGCTTCGGCGCGTTGTCGAAGAAGCAGTGGAAGGGGAATTCCTCTTTTACTGTCTTCACTGGAACAATCTGTAACAGTGGTGAAAATTATACAATTTCAATCTTAATTTTCCGTTCAATGGAGAATGCCGTTCAATCTTGTGTCATAGCAGAAACAGGTACATACAGGAGAGAAGATGTGAGGGTATATATAACCCCCCCCCCCCCCCCCAAAAAAAAAAAAAATCTTAAAAAAATCTATCTTAACCACCAAAGCATTTGAAAGCAAACATTGAGCAAAGTGGCTCTCCCCCCCCCCCCCCCACCATCAAACCAAATTAAATTCTGCATACATTCCTGCAGCAGAATACGTGATTTTTTTTTTTTTTAAATATGTTTACCACCAATGCTACTATGTACTACATTAAAGTGAGAAATCCTTATAAGTGTGGTACTCTGTAATGAGATTTCATTTGTATTTAAAATAATGTAGAATTTCATCACGTAATAGCAATGACTGCAGTTTCAGCTTAGACCAGTCATTACTGAGTGAACAATTTGCGGGTGCGCAGGAAAAAGGGGATATGTAAAAATTACTTAAATTAAGATATTAAGCATTTAAAGTTCTTCCAAGTATGCAAGATCAGTAACTAATCATTACAAAAGTTCAGTGCCATAGAATAACACACAAGGGTGCTAGACTTAACCCATTTGGGCCAATTTGTAGAGCTTGTTCTCCTTTATTTCATACCATAAAAAAACCCTTTTTTGCCAATATTTGACTTATTCCCGCGCACCCGCGAATTGTGTTATCGTCATTTACAGTGCAAACCAGCAACGGCATACGTCCACGGAAATTGTTTCGAATCATTCTTCCCCGGTTGCAAGGAAAGTTGTGAAGAGCTACCAGATTCCTGAAGCGAACACACGCGTACCTTGCCGACGCGCGGCCGGACGCGGCTCAGGAAGCGCTCCCAGCGCGCCAGCACCTGGTACAGGTAGAAGTGGCCAGCCGTCTCGCATGTGTACGCCACGTCCCCGGCCACGTCCAGGCTCTCCTGCAGCCTCTGGACCTCCGTGAGCAGGTCCAGTCGCTTGGCGAGCACGTAGTTCACCCGTCCGTACCTGCGCACGGTAGTTCCTTCCCCCTCCAGTCACCACCCGCAAGGGGCCGGAGTCTCGTCCCTGTGCTCTCTGCCTCACAACCAGGGCCGGTTCAAGGTAAATTGGCGCCCTAGACGAAAAAACTTAATGTCCCCCCCCCCCCCCTTCCCAACGGACACACAAAAAAAAATTTTCCTTACTTCAAAATACATCACGTAAGCCTAAGATTTAGTCAACAATCAAATGTAAGCAGGCTTGTGTTTTTTTTTACTTTTTTTACTTATTACAAATCATAAACAGGTCACAGTGGACTTTAAATAATTACTTATATCAATATATAAACATTCCAAACTGTTACAAAAATCCATTTTCATCTAGTTTCGATAATCGTTAAACATATTGTATGAGCTGTTATGTGTCGTGCTGCGCCGCCCCCAGCTACTTGGCGACCTAGGCGGTTGCCTAGTTCGCCTGTACGGACGCGCCGGCCCTGCTTACAACCAAGTGCGGGGCAACTGCTAATACCCGGTCAACCAATTTCAGGACTTTTAAGGATTTCCCCCCCCCCCCCCCCCCCACAGCCAAGTGCAGTATTGTTTTTTTTTGTTCATTTCACTCATCTTCGATGCACAAGAATATTTAGACCTAAAAAAACCTTTACAAAAACCAAACTCTTGACGAGAACACCACCATTGGCGACAGCTTGGATAAGTTTTTAACCATAAACACAGGATTTTGAAGGAAGCTGGTAATCATAAAATCAATGAAACTTAAGATATTCATCTACAGCAAGATGTTATACAAAAATACATAAAAATAGCACACTGAGTCACTGAATGAAGACCATAAAAGCACAATTATCTTAAAGCCTGGAAAAAAAAATATGGTATCAGACTTGTGGCCTAAAGTCAAAGTGCTTCCCAAAGCTGGTATATGTGGTAGTCTAAAGTGCTTCCCCAAGGTTGGTATATGATTTGTGGTCTAGAAGTGCTTCCCAAGGCTGGTATATGACTAGTGGTCTAAAGTGCTTCCCAAAGCTGGTATATGTCTTGTGGACTAAAGTGCTTCCCCAAGGTTGGTATATGACTAGTGGTCTAAAGTGCTTCCCCAAGGTTGGTATATGACTAGTGGCCTAAAGTGCTTCCCCAAAGCTGGTATATGTCTTGTGGACTAAAGTGCTTCCCCAAGGTTGGTATATGACTAGTGATCTAAAGTGCTTCCCAAAGCTGGTATATGTCTTGTGGACTAAAGTGCTTCCCAAGGCTGGTATATGACTTGTGGTCAAAAAGTGCTTCCCAAGGCTGGTATATGACTTGTGTTCTCAAGTGTTTCTCAGGGCTGGTACATGACTTGTGTTCTCAAGTGTTTCTCAGGGCTGGTACATGACTTGTGTTCTCAAGTGTTTCTCAGGGCTGGTACATGACTTGTGTTCTCAAGTGTTTCTCAGGGCTGGTATATGACTTGTGTTCTCAAGTGTTTCTCAGGGCTGGTATATGACTTGTGTTCTCAAGTGTTTCTCAGGGCTGGTACATGACTTGTGTTCTCAAGTGTTTCTCAGGGCTGGTACATGACTTGTGTTCTCAAGTGTTTCTCAGGGCTGGTACATGACTTGTGTTCTCAAGTGTTTCTCAGGGCTGGTATATGACTTGTGTTCTCAAGTGTTTCTCAGGGCTGGTATATGACTTGTGTTCTCAAGTGTTTCTCAGGGCTGGTACATGACTTGTGTTCTCAAGTGTTTCTCAGGGCTGGTACATGACTTGTGTTCTCAAGTGTTTCTCAGGGCTGGTACATGACTTGTGTTCTCAAGTGTTTCTCAGGGCTGGTACATGACTTGTGTTCTCAAGTGTTTCTCAGGGCTGGTATATGACTTGTGTTCTCAAGTGTTTCTCAGGGCTGGTACATGACTTGTGTTCTCAAGTGTTTCTCAGGGCTGGTACATGACTTGTGTTCTCAAGTGTTTCTCAGGGCTGGTATATGACTTGTGTTCTCAAGTGTTTCTCAGGGCTGGTATATGACTTGTGTTCTCAAGTGTTTCTCAGGGCTGGTACATGACTTGTGTTCTCAAGTGTTTCTCAGGGCTGGTACATGACTTGTGTTCTCAAGTGTTTCTCAGGGCTGGTATATGACTTGTGTTCTCAAGTGTTTCTCAGGGCTGGTATATGACTTGTGTTCTCAAGTGTTTCTCAGGGCTGGTACATGACTTGTGTTCTCAAGTGTTTCTCAGGGCTGGTACATGACTTGTGTTCTCAAGTGTTTCTCAGGGCTGGTACATGACTTGTGTTCTCAAGTGTTTCTCAGGGCTGGTACATGACTTGTGTTCTCAAGTGTTTCTCAGGGCTGGTACATGACTTGTGTTCTCAAGTGTTTCTCAGGGCTGGTATATGACTTGTGTTCTCAAGTGTTTCTCAGGGCTGGTATATGACTTGTGTTCTCAAGTGTTTCTCAGGGCTGGTACATGACTTGTGTTCTCAAGTGTTTCTCAGGGCTGGTACATGACTTGTGTTCTCAAGTGTTTCTCAGGGCTGGTATATGACTTGTGTTCTCAAGTGTTTCTCAGGGCTGGTATATGACTTGTGTTCTCAAGTGTTTCTCAGGGCTGGTACATGACTTGTGTTCTCAAGTGTTTCTCAGGGCTGGTACATGACTTGTGTTCTCAAGTGTTTCTCAGGGCTGGTACATGACTTGTGTTCTCAAGTGTTTCTCAGGGCTGGTACATGACTTGTGTTCTCAAGTGTTTCTCAGGGCTGGTATATGACTTGTGTTCTCAAGTGTTTCTCAGGGCTGGTACATGACTTGTGTTCTCAAGTGTTTCTCAGGGCTGGTATATGACTTGTGTTCTCAAGTGTTTCTCAGGGCTGGTATATGACTTGTGTTCTCAAGTGTTTCTCAGGGCTGGTATATGACTTGTGTTCTCAAGTGTTTCTCAGGGCTGGTATATGACTTGTGTTCTCAAGTGTTTCTCAGGGCTGGTATATGACTTGTGTTCTCAAGTGTTTCTCAGGGCTGGTACATGACTAGGACTCTAACCTGCTGAAGTCCTTCTCGGTCTCGAGCGCCTCCTCGCCGTGCCCCAGACGGAGCAAGTGCCGCTCGTCGATGTCCAGCGCCATGATCTTCTCGAACAGCTGGTTGAGGGCCTGGTTGGAGTGCGTCACGATGAGGGTGCGCTGGGTCGGGAAGTTGTGGTACAGGTTGGAGATGATCTGAACGGCCACGTCCGTCTTGCCCGTGCCGGGAGGCCCCACCACCAGCGTCAGGCCGGGCTGCATGCCGGCGCGTATCGCCTCCACCTGGGTGGGCGTGAAGGGGATGGCGTTCCTGCCGGACAAACGGCCAGCTGCTAGCGACTGCGGCGACTGCCGACTCGTGGACGGCCGAGGCTCGGGTAGTGAGTCCCCACCCAAAGAGGAGATCACAACTCCAACGATACACCATTTTACATCATTAAAATAACAATATTTGCAGCAAATTAGATTTTTCTTTTACTGCAGATTAGAGCTCTAATTTTTACAAACATTCTCAGTGCTAACATGTTCTCAGACATACCAAAACTGTATTTTAAATAAGAGGAGAAATGGAATGACGGCTAGGTGTTGATACCGAAAAGACCTTACAAGCTACAAATCAGCTCACCATATTTTTAAACTTTGGTACAATTAAAAGCAAGTCTCATCAACACAAACCTGAAGGGACCATAATTGTATCACTCGGTAATGACAAAGTTTATATCATCCAAACAATTGCCAAATTAAGTTTAATCACTTTTTTTCTTAAAGACAATTCAGAATTTATAAATATATTTTCATGTACAACACTCCTAAAAAGTATGATTTGCTACACCCTTGGTAAAAAAAAAGTTTTTGTACTGTGCTACTCTTAACACATAATTTTGAATAAATTATGTACATTCTAAGCTATTTACCCCCTCCTATGTACACTGAACCAAGGAGAGAGCATCATTTGGCATCAATATGATTTTAGCTGAAAATTCATTACTTTTTTTCCATCAATCTTTTGATGTTTGTACTAACCATGCTTTAATACATTTAATTGTTTCCCTGTGGAACAAAAACAACCTTATTGTTTCATAATTACCATATTTTGTATCAAACAAACTGACCATCACTGTAACTCATATGTTACTTTTAGGGAGACTGAAATCACCTCGTACTATTTGGTAACAACAGTTTTTTTGTACTAACAGAGTTTTTATTAATGACCTCATAAAATAAAGATTGACTAACCCTAAACAAGACATGCAACAAAAGATGGTTTAGAACCAGTTTGATGAGCCTGATTTTTTCCTTCGCCTTCAACCACAAACTCATGACACAAGAGTTCAAACATACAGACCTACAAGTTACTGCCATGTCATACAATAATACATAATTTCCAAGACAAGCAGAACTTATAAATAATACCAACTACATATAACCATCATAATGTACCTAACTGTTACTTCTGAATCAACCCTGCGACAAAATTTAACAAATATTATCTGTTCTTACATATTATGACATGATGAATGATTAAAAATGAATAAAATAGAATTTAAAAAATTATTAGGAGTGTAGTTGAGATTTTTTTTTTAAAAAAAAGCAAACAACAAAGAAAAGAGTTAAGAAGTATGTACTACACAAGAGCTGGTACTGAAAATAACAGTAATGTCTAAATGCATTGCTTATCTCTATACAAATATGTGTGTTAAGTATGTAAAGAGGTAACTTAAATGTACCAACAAAAACTACATTACTAACTTCTTAGGTTCATTGAACAGGTACGGGCCTCTACTTGGGATGATGTGTGGTTCCACTACAATCACTTTTTGTAGAATTTTTCCATCAGGACTATCTGCACCTCGCTTTTTACTTTTAACTTCTTCAAAAGTAAGCCTGAAAAAAAAAGGTCAAAATCAAATAAAATACCATGTCTATAGGCAAAACACTAGAAACACTGATCATCTATTAAATTTTTTTTACATGGATGTATTTGTTTTTATTAAAGCAAATAAAATATACTAGTTCTAATTTTTAAAAAAAAAAACTAAAATCTTCTCATCCATTGTGTGCTACTTAATCCAACCTTAGCTAAAATTGATTCTGTAAATTTGGTAAAACCAAAATTATTTTAACACTTCATAATATGCTTGCCCAAAACTGCATATTTTTTAAAATTCCATGTAAAAAAATTTTAATTCAAAATGTCCAATAAAATTACTCTATATTAAATTACAACGCAGGATCAAAAGTTGTTAATACAAAAGAAAACTTGATTTTTCTTTGAAGAATATTACATATCGTAGACTCCTACGTAGATAATTAAAATAGTACACTGATTTAAAACTAAACATCTGAAATCCTAAATGCATATAACTATAATTCAAAAGGTTTATAAACCTGATTTTCATTTTCAAATTCAAGCTCTTGAAAACTTCCTCACAGAACTCATGCATTGTATGAACATTACACCATCATAGACAAGATTTTAAAGACAAGATTTTATGGTTTTATTTTCAGACCAATTTAGTTTTTAAAACAGGAGATTTTTGAGTTTATTTTTTATCTTTTATGGAATATATTTATTAAAATAGGATAGCATATTACAAAACAAATATGACATTTATACATTTTATGATACTAATTTCTCCAAAAACAGTGTCCTTTTGACTATTATGTGATGCAATTTTTTTGTAATAAGCATGTCTAATTATTAGGGGTGTGAAATTATGGTTTTATAATTTAGCCACTTTCGTTTCCAAAATCAACAATTTCGGTGTTTTTTGTTTTTATAGGAATTTGCAGCAGAAAATAAAGATAAAAATATACGTATTTTTAAATTTGTAACCATGTACACTGTAATGCTATCGGAAACAGTTTAAACTGTTTTAAATGGACTATTAACTTTATGACTAGTCAATAAATTTACATAGTTTCACCACTATACGCATTTAATCTCTGTTAAAAACAATTTCTCAAGTGGTATATTTGCCTGTGTAGTTTTAATGATGAACTTTTCTGTCTTTGATTTTTTTGGCAACAGTAGTCACTTCTTCCATCGTGGCTAAACGTTTGCTGCTGACACCAGCTGCACTTCCTAACCTAACTTTAACGTGGTGTTTACTGTTGACGTTTTACAACAGTGTCGCGCCTTTCGTGGTCAACTTTACAATTGCACCACTTGCAAATAAAATCTTGTTAGAAGCATATAAACCCTCACATTTAAATTATTTTGCTCGGGACTCGGCTGTAGGCTTTAATTTCGGCATTGTTTTGAAGCAGCAACGTAACGTGTGTACGTGACAAAGGACTGCCAGTATTTACGCGTAGCCAACGTTACCAAGCCAAAATTGTAATAAAAATACCAGTATCTATAAGTGCTGGTAAAATAAAATTACAATGAAATTGTGTTACGTTTTGAAGAAACTAAACGTATATTAACTCGTGCGAAATAAGTTGGAAATGGACTTAATATTTAACTTTTTGAAATTAAAAAGTTTTAAGTCGCGTTCATGGAGTAATGTGTTCTCGTATGTTGGCGATTCTGCTAAAACAAAGCGAACGTTAGAACGGAATAATATTTATGTTGTTACCTCAGTGAACGTGATATTTAACCATTTATCAATGTTAAAAATGCTAAGAAATTAGTGCATTCATAAAAATAAAAGAATGTATGTATGTATAGTATTTTACAACGTCAAAACATGTTCACCGATATAGCTGATTTACGTGTATATTGTTTTTCAGACTAAGTTGTTTAAAAAACGGATTTTCGTTTTATGTCGTTTTTAAGTCCAATTATCGCGTTTTTTCGCGTAAAAATGGTTACACCATTTTTTCACACCACTACTAATTATTCAGAAAAAATAAACTAAATCTGATTAGTATTTCTGCATTTGTAGTAACATCATAATCTAAAAATGAGTAACTAATAACAGTTGCAACAAGTAAAAAAAAAAAGTAATTTTTCCCCAATAAATTGTGGTACAAACTTCGTGCTAAATATGTAATTACTTTCTTTGAATTTGATATTTCAATATTACATATTTGTCATTAAGGTTAATATTTGATTGAAAATGCTGATTAGTTTCATAATTTTAATTGCATTTTGGTGCTTTGTGGTGCATTAACTTGAATTTTGGTGTTATATGGTGTAGACATGCTTTTCGATGTTATTATACTATGTAACATCACCCAGTTATAGATGAACATTTATTTACTGGTACATCATAAAATATAACTGGCATGAAAAAATACAAAATTTAGTTTTTATGTGTAGTAAATATGTTAAAACTTAGCAGTCCGTTGTAAATTTGTCTTACCTGAATGGTGGTACCAGTTTTCGAGGGTCATTGGTGTTCACTTTGATGGCATGCTCAGGAAAACTTGCACGTAGATGGTCCATATCAAGGAATGTATCATTGAAATCCATGGTCTCAATCTCATTTGGCATTCTGAAGAATGAATCATTGTAAATAAAACATTATTAATGCTTTGTGCTTTTAAGTTACAATTAAATCTAGAAGTTTGAGATACTGTCAAGAAACTAATCTCTTAAACCTGCCAATTTGGCAACACCTAGTCCATTTTGCACTTTTAACACTTTTTGTATAATGTTATTCTATTTATAACCACTTTTATTATAACTGTATAATCCATAATAAACCTTAACACTGTATTCAGTGCTACTACTACTACAGCAGTGTATTTTAATATTTTAGAAATATTTAAAACTTAGTGATCTGAAATACACTTCTAAAACTATACAGAAATTCTAATAAATTAGTCAGTATCTATCATTAATCATTATTTCACAAATGTGTAAAGTATGTGGAAATCAAAACAAGACAAGGCATAGCAAGTCTTTTTTTTTGACAAAAAAATAATACTGTTTGGTCATTTAGCTCTTAAAACATAAAACAATAAATTTTATGAATTTTGTGCTATTATCATAAACATCAAAGTTCAGTGGTGATTAACTATTGATAAATTCTACCACTTATAATTTATGTTATGACTGATTGTAAAATTATTATTATCAAAAACAAAGCAAAAAATTACCTGTTTAGTATGTGTACAATGAATACTATGTATATACTACTATGTGTACAACCACAAGTTGATAGCACTTACACTTGAAAGTTTAATATCTATGCTACTATGAGTTAATGCTACAGGACTAAGCTGCACTCTATTTTCGACACACACCTGGAGTAGTGAGCAGCCCCGGGATCGCCATAGCCCAGTATGATGTCGTGCAACCAATCAGGAACAACGCACTCTGTGTTCATGAGTTCTCGAATGGTTTCCAGCACTGCCTTGAAGTTGTTCTCTTTAGGCTTACGCCTCATCAGAATGTTGAACGTTTCGTACACATCCTGCACAAAACTGCTCCACAGTCCCACGCCACAATCCAGAACAAATTTTAGTGAAAGTTCTTTAGGCAGTAATATCCTTAATTATTTTGCTTCTCATATTTTGTGTTTTTGCATAATATTTCCACATTAAATTGTTTATAGAACAAAAAAAAATTACTTAATTATGGGTTTTCATTAACTTAAAAGGCAAATATTTATGTCAAACCTAGCATGTACTGTACTGTAAATTAGGCATTTCTCTCGGCATCTTTTATCAGTATAATGAGGCTCATATTAAAATTTTTCTAACGTCTGTATCCTAAGGGGACCTTATAATTTAAAATTTTGCCTGTTCGACCACGCCGCTCCCGTCGGCAAGTTTCGTCAGGTGTCCGCATCCCTTTTCGAGATCACCACCACTTTTTTCGCTGTGCTTCTTAGAACCCAGATCCGGCCACTGACGGAATCCCCTCCCCAAATTCCCCTTCCCGTTGGCCCCTTAACTTCGCTTATTCCCGCCAGGCAGCACATCCCCTAGACCCCCATCTTCCAGCGGTATGCTATACCGCGGTGTATCTGAGCACCACCTAGCAGCCCTGTTACCAACTATGCATACAACAAAGCAAGCATAAAACAAATGTGATGTTAACACCCAATACTAGATTCTACTAAATACTCACTTCTATACAGTAACAAACAAATCCTACATTAAATAATTAAAAAAAAAAAAATACAGATTTGCAAACCATTTGCATAAGGTTTACCGTCTTGTTTCATGAGGTACATGAGAGAGCTTTATCATATGAAACATTAATAGACACATGATATTTCAGAAGTGTCTTTAAGTTACTCTATTTTTAAGATTTAAAAAAAAAAAAAAATGCTATTTCCCTAATTAGAAATATAAAATAGTAATAATATAGATACTTGGCAGCACTAAGACCCTCCATGGTTCTGTAACTGTATAGCTAAATAAGTACTGTATTTACCTGAATATAATGTGATAGTGTTTACCAAAACTACTAAACCTAAAAGTAAGAGTCAACTACAGCCATTTAACATTGCCACCATTTTATTCTTCTAATTGCCCCTTGCTGTTTCAAAAAAGGCCATGCAAATCACTCTTCTGACAGAAAGTGGCACCACAATATCTGTTTGTAAATATGGTATAAATTTATTAATTTAAATAATTTTTGGTTTCTGAGTGTTTCAATTGTGTTTTTTTTACAACAAAGTATTTCTGCATAAACTCATAGGTAATCAAAAATCTTGGCATTGCATTATATTCAGCGTCATAGTATTTTTGGGGTAAATACGGTAACTATTATGGACAATGCGTAGTACTTAACAGCACTGATACACTCCTTGAATTCATAACGTCTAAATCAGTGAAATACGTGATAGTCGGTAGCGACGAGACGCACCTCTTTGCCCTGGTTGGCGTTGTCCATGTCGAGACGGTACTGGTTGCAGTCGAGCCACACGCGGAACGTCCTCTTCTCCCCGGGCAGCTGCGGCTTGGGCTCCGGGCCTTCCTCGATCACCCGCCCGCTCTGATCCAGCATGCCCTCTATCTCGCAGCCACGCACGTACGTCAGCCCCACCTGGGGCACGAACGGCTCCCGGTGGTTGTATTTGGTGCCTGTTGGCAGCGCAAGGCGTGAAGCCATGACACCAGCAACACGCAGTCCTCACTCACTTATATCATACGCTCTTGTTTTAACACAGCATTTCCAATAACTTCGCTGCCCACAAAACATCTAATAATTAAGAAACTAAACAAGTAAACAATCTTCTATGTTTTTTCTATTGACTCATACAAGTAATTTAAAAATTGTTTGACTGCTTTCACAATAAAACTCGAATATATTGGACTGACTTATTCAGATAAGCAAAAAATTAGGTTTAGACTGGATCAGACATAAAAATTACTGTAACATTTTATTTAAGTACAGAACAGCATATTACTTAAACAAATATTACTAATATTATATATATCTTGATTCCTGTTTTCAAACTTACAGCAAAAATGTGTCTCAATTTCAATTACAATTTCAATTACAATTCTGATACTAATGAATTAATGAATGTGACAAAAACTGCAATTTTACAGCATGTACCATTAGTCTAAAAATGGTAACCACAACCATAATAGCTGAGTGCTCAGATCACACATTTCCCACCAAGATGAACCGGGTTCGATTCCCAACGGGTTAAAACCTGTATTTTTCCTAAAGTGGAGAAACATGTTGGATGTTGCAGTGATTCAGTGGGTTTTTCCTTGGGGTACTCCCACTTCTTCCACCAATACATATCATCACTGCTCCATTCACATCACTTCACCCCTCATCAACTCTAATGACCTAGATGTCAATGGGACGTTAAGCCCAAATTAATTCATCCAATAGTCTTAAAAATAAATAAACATAAATGTTTCTTCTTGATGAGTACACAGAACTGACAGATTCAAGGGGAAATAAAATCCACCTTGTTTAACAGTAAAGTGAATACAGTTTAAATCGTAATGAACAATCAAAAGAAGTGAGCACGCTCGCAAGCACCCACCTATAGAGCACATCGGCCGCACGGTGATGAGGAAGCACACGTCGTGCTTGCGCAGGTTCTCCCACTCCGCCTTGATCTCGTGCCGCACGCTCAGGTTCACCGTGACGTCGGCTCTGACTCGCGACGGCCGCTTCTCCCCTGCGGAAATCCCGACAGTCACTCAAAGCCAGTGTCGCTCTGTGCAGGACACAAAACAGAGTCCCCCTGCCACACCGCGCACACAATTACCTATGTTGGGTTTTGCTACCTCCACAACGGCGAAGTTGATGATGGGTTGGGCCATGCGCGCCCAGCCACCGTAGAATATGCTATCGTCTTCCGATTTCCTGGAATCACAAACACCCAAGTGATGAAATGATAGAATAAAATTACAGGACCCTGAAAATTTTAACAGTTTAGGTAGAGTCAAAGTGTTGAAAATATGCACTAGTAGGCCTATGACTAAAAATTTAACTATCAATACAAACATATCCAATAAAGTTAAAAACTCAGATGCTATGGATTATTTATTACCATGGGCTTAACCTCCCAACTGCATCCTCTATATCTTGGCGAATCTCATCTGAAAACCAGGAATATAAAATTATTGAGAATCAGGTTATCATAAACAGATTCAGGTTATCATAAACAGATACAGCTAAATCAAGTCAATAGTTTTAGTAAAAATATGTTTAACAATATTCATTTTACAATGACAGAACTTTACATTTTCAAGTATTATTAATGGTTTTCTGAAAAGAAAAGAAAAAGAAAAAAAATTTCCCACTCAAAATGTAAGCCATGATTTGTTTTGATGATTCACATAAATACAGAATAACGATGGATATAGATTAAAAGTGAAAGATGCTCAGCAAAAACTTTGTAATGCCCCAAGCACTGAATTTATTTAACAGTACAACCTTTCAAAAACATGCAGTTGAAACATTGTTGGGAATATAATATCTCACAGCACATTGTATATTTGCCAGTTTGAGTTTCAATTCAATAAGGGTTTGACATTTCATTAAAAGTGCATTTGCATATGTTATGCAATAAATTGCTAATTAGCATTTAATATTTTAACAAACAAAGTGTATCTAATGAATTCATACATATTTGTAAAGAAACGCACATGGTATTGCTTACATTGGCTTACATCGACTGAATTCGACACTTCTGTTGGTAAATCGTAAGCCAAAATTAGCCAGTGTGCTGAACACTATAAACGGCCAAAATCCATCACTATTCCATGCATGTAGTTATTATTAGGGACATGATTATATGGTGAATCGTGATAAAGCCGAAATAACACCAAAACGCACATCAATATAATACACCACATAAAACCAAATTAATCAGAATATTTAATCAAAACACAACTCAGATTACAAAAATTGGATCTTTTAATACATTAAATTCAATGAATCTATATTATTCAGCATGGAATTGGCACCAAAATGTATACTGTACTAAATAGATAGGAAAAGTTTTTGCTTTTTTTGGAATTGGAACTGTTATTATAGCAACTAATTTTTACAGCACGACAATCAAACATTTTACAAATGCACATAATATACTTCATGATTTATTTTTATAGTTCCCAGTAGTTATACATGATTATTACAAATCATTATATTGTATATGTGCATCATGTATCAATCAAAATGAACTTTTTGGTGAAGTAAGCATCATTGAACAAAAGTGTCATATTTGTTGAAAATTGTGATATCTTTATGAAAAAAACAGAGTTAAAAAAAATAAAAACAATAGAACCAAAAATTCTTGTTTTAGAAACGACATTGGCCTAAAAATTAATCCATAAAATCTTGTCTCTAGTTATTATCTGTCAGGGAATGTCATGCTGTGACATAGTTGAAGTCAATTACTGCCTCCCCATTGCCATATTGCAACAAGTAAAACATTGTGGAAACGATGCTTGACCATGATGATGGTTAGTAAGTATAAATAAGAATATCTGTTGAAACAGCTACCTTCAATAAAATACTGTCCTCTAAAACTGTTCCCACAGTGCAAACACTACACTACACTACACTACACAAACATGGGGCAGACCATCAGCTGGGCCAAAAGCAGCATCACACGGTATCCAAGTAGTAATACCTGAATGGCCACTGTAAAAAATGGTACTGTAAAAAATGGTACTGTAAAATAGGGAAAGTAGAAACAGCAGGGTGAATAGGAACAGTCTGCTCAAGGAATCTTTAAGAACAAGTTTTTCACTGAAACTCACTGTACATAAATTTGAAAAATAACTTACAAAATATTAAAACTCAAACCAAAGATAAGAGACCCGGAACTTCCACGGTTCATTCGACGCTAGGCTAAAATTCACAGCCCTATGAATACTCCACCCACATTTGATTTCCTATTGGTTGAATTATTACTGTACACCCTCCCCTTCTTTGGAGTGGTTCAATGTGATCCAGCCTCTCTACTGCTAGCTGGAAGTCGACTAGCCCACAGTTATAGGGAGAGTTCAGACTACTGTGATCCAATTATGGATAATTACATGTATACATCATATACATGCTTGCATTCTACCGTGCGAACCAAAAGAATCTGTGAAACATCCGGGTCTCTAATAACGATTTTCTGAGCAGACCGCCTCTGTCGGCCCCCGACGGGAGACAAGGGCGGATCCAGAATGGAGGTCAGGGGAGGGCCCAATTAAATTTTCTAATACAATATTCGCACATGTAAAATTTAAATATTTAGTTGGTTTTATTTGTAGTTCAAAAATGTCCTGTTATCTATAGCACTGCAGTAAAATAACACTTAAGTAAGTTTGGAGAAACTATGGTAGGGAAATAGGAGAAAATATATACTAATATTATAAAGCTGAAGAGTTTGTTTGTTTGTTTGAACGCGCTAATCTCAGGAATCACTGGTCCGATTTGAAAAATTATTTCAGTGTTGGATAGTACATTTATCGAGGAAGGCTATATATAGGCTATATTATATTATCAATAACACGAGGGATCCTTACTAAAAGTCCAATTTAGAATCAAATGCGTTGGAGGGGGTTAGATACAACATGCAGTACACATACGAAGTGTGTGTTGACAATGCCGCAGGCGCTAGAAGTTTATTTCCTATTGCCTATTAACATTCTTGCCACGCACTAGATGCCTTATCATTCTTAATTTTCCCATACAAGTAAAAAACACCCGTGTGATATTAACAACGAAGCAAGCAGTACCCTCATATAGAATACATAGAGATAGTGTGAGGTATATATGTAGATATAGAGATAAATACAGATAGAGAGATACATAGATATATAGGACTATAGATGTAGATAGAGATAAATATATATTTAGAGACATGGATAGATTATTTGTACATGTGTAACAACTTCAAAAATATTACAAAACAAAACTGAATGAGGCATTGCAATGCAAGCCGAGCATTAGCTAGATAATGGAATCTTTTCAATATTGGTAATCCCTTATTTTTCAGTTTTTTTTTTCAATATTGCTTTATAGAGTCTAGATTACATACAGACCAGGTAAATAACTATAAACTGGCAGGACAACGTCTGTCGGGATCTGAAAGTGATATAAATTATTTTGCACACTTGACATTCAGATTAAGAAGACAATTACTAACTACAGTTCCCCTTCACCCTGTGTTCAGCCCGGGCAACGCCGGGTACTGCAGCTAGTGTGTGTATGTATACGCACAGGTGGACTCGAGCCGGAACAGGTTGAAGTTGCGCAGCAGGTAGTCGTGCAAGGTGAGGAACTGCAGGTTGAGCTTGGGCAGCGCCAGGCAGCCCTCGCCGGAGAAGTACTCCGTCGGCACGATGTTCTCATTCCAGATGATCTCCTCCGTGGGGTACAGGGGCATCTCGTTGAGGGCCTCCAGCTGCGAGGCCCGCCGCTCGTGCCGCGACACCTGCCGTCACCACCGCTTGATGAGGGGGGGGAGGAGCGTCAAGGTGGGGATTTAGTTCCCGCAGTCTCGCAAGCGTTCAATACGCTTCAGGGGGGCTATAGTCTCACAGTTAAGATTGCAGTACCGAGCAAATGGCACCCAATATTGCCATGCTGACACTACCCGGCTTTGTTAACCCATTTGCATCCACTCACTTTAATGTTAGACATACCATGGAATCCATAAACTTTTTTATATATTACTGTTATTAAAGTTATTTTCTATTTTCATTATATTTTTATTCTTTAAATAAAATTTTAAAAATAGTTTAAGTTTCACGAGAATATACCTTTGTTATAACAATACTAGCTACTCTGAGGGGTTATTTAGTTATTTTCATTCTAAAGGGATTTTTTCAAGTTTTTCGGGCAGATTAGCCATTTTGCGTACCAGTACGCCTATGGTGTTATCGGCCAGAAAAACAGCTGCGTACTAGTATGCTTGTAGATGCAAATGGGTTAACACTACAATTCTTATTTTGTATAGTCTACCGTCAACAATCATAATAAGTTTTAATATTTTTTTTTAAATATCACTAATTGTTGATTTTTCAAAACCACAAAATTGTGTGTATTTAAAGTATCAAAATAAATTATTATGATAAATAGTATTATATATATAAATTTATTCATCTCTTTGGTGCTTTTTTTTTTTTTTAATTTGAAAATATTCAGGTCGCCTAGCCTCCTTTATCATTAATGCAATATGCACACTCATCTTAACACAGCCACATTGGAGTGAGTTCTTTTCCACTGGAACGTATGTTTTCCCAACAAATTTCTTACCAAAATGTTACTTCGCAACAAATTAAAGCAGGAAAACAGAAGGCTGAAATATTGATTTGTTCTCCTACTACATAATCACTAAGGACTCGGCTCAACGACTCAGACCGCCCAGTGGGGCACGTGAAGCTGTCTGGAAGGACTCTTACCAGCAGCTCCAGAAGGAACTCTCTGTCCAGACGGAACCAATCCTCGATGTCCTCCTTATCTGCTGGGGGTGCCAGGTTCAGGTAGTTGGCTATGGCTCTCAGCTTCTGCTCGCTGGAAAAGCACAAAATACTAGCTTACAGTTATGTTAGCTAACAGTTCAAATTCCACTGTCTAGGGAAAAATGGCCAAAATTAAAATTTACAAGTATACATCTACTTAAGTTCAAATATAAACTTTAAAAACTGGAAACATAATAAGGGATAAAGGGATGAAACTAAGTTCAAGCTAAACGTTCATTAATAAATGATAACCAGATGATTCTACTAAAAAATTCATATAAATATAGAATGGCCTTGAGCATAATATTTCTGTGAAATTATACACGAAAGGGTTCAGTACTAATGAGTCATCTGCATTTAAAGATGAAATTTTATTAGTAAAATAATGAAAAATACAAAAAACTTTAAAGAGGAAGCAACCAAATACCATTAAATGAAAAAATTACAGTATGCAAAAACTATGTTCACATTTATCTGCAGAGTATAAGTACAGGAAGACTAATGGTGCAGAATGATAAAACTACGTACTATATATGCCCTTATATCCACTAACCAAAATGCAAACAAATAAAACTGGAACTACATAAATTCCTCAAGACATATATAAAACAATTTCTGACACAAATGTGTCTCTTACGCTCTCACCTTAAAGGTCCGAAATGTTTCAGTAAATTATCCCGAGTGTCCACACTAGCCACGTTTGCCAGAGAGAAGCTCCTCAGATCAGGAAACTTTGCAAATGCTGCTTTCTGTAACACAATCACATATGTAATAAAAAATTTTCAAGCAAAAATAAAATGGCACTCATTAAGATTCCAAAATAGAACTATTCCCGAAAGTGTCAATTTAATATAACTGTATGCACATGAATGCTTATGGTATTATTTTTAAATTTACTTAGTTCAAAAAACTGTTCAAAACCTAGCAATTTGCTTTCACTACCAAATTCATTAATTTACCAACAAAAAAAAAGAGAATAAAATGCATATTTATAGGACTAGTAGGTTGGGTTTAAAGATAAAAGCTAAAAAACTAACTTTAAATAATGTAAATTCTTAACGTTAGTGTTTAAAACGTGTTTTGCCTTTGCTGTGTGAATTAGCATGCAGTTCTAATGTGTTGGGCAATAAAATATTGTATGTATGTGTATGAAATACTTTTTATGCACGCACTGCATTTTTTAATTTTATATGTGGATGGTATTATATATAATATAGTATATTTCATGCATACATACACACACAAACATACCCCCACATATATATGCCAGAAGCACTGGAAATATGTACTTTCATCATAGGACAATGGTTTCTTAATTGATAAAATTCTGAGTTGCATCTAAAAAAAAAAAAGGGGGGGGGGGGTAGGTTTTTATTTCCAATTTATGTTGTTTAGTCATCGGAAAAAATAGATGTGAAATAATACTTATAAAAATACGTTGAAGCTGTGAGTAAAGGAAAAATTGGTTGTCTGTAAAGTCGGTTTACGGACGATAGTTTAACGTGACGTCATAACAAAACATTGATGAAATGATTGCATACTTTTATGAATAAAATTGAATAATTTTTATTTAATTATCACTATTTTGTATGGATACAAAGAAGGAGTGAAATGAAATCTACAGTTTAATTGATAAATTTACTTATATTTGCACTCATTAATTCAAGTATGTTTATTACTTTAACGAAGAGATTATTTTAACTAAAACTTTTATACATGTTCGCTATTTAACTTCTTC
Source organism: Bacillus rossius redtenbacheri (assembly GCF_032445375.1). NCBI lineage: Eukaryota > Metazoa > Arthropoda > Insecta > Phasmatodea > Bacillidae > Bacillus > Bacillus rossius. The sequence goes on along the minus strand of NC_086337.1, from coordinate 33,067,322 downwards.
CAATCTGTGTTGTTCTGTTGAGGATAGGACGATGATAAGGAAAAGTAGGAAACGAATGGGAGTGTTTCAAGTTTAATGTGCATCGAAAAAGTCAAATCGACGGTTGTTCCAAACGAGTGGAAGAGAGATAGATGCGGCGCAAGCGTACAATGAGCGTAACGGGACACGGCGTAACGGGACAATGTGCGTAACGGGACAATGTGCGTAACGGGACAATGTGCGTAACGGGACAATGTGCGTAACGGGACACCTTTTTCGTGCGTGTAGCCGGCATTCATCGATTTATTTGACGTCGTCACGTCAAAAATAGTTTTAAAATGAGTAAATGCCGCGCCGACTGCCTCCACCCACCTGCAAGGACGTGATGAGGGAGTAGTGGATCTGCGTCATGTCGTGGTCGGTGAGAGGGTCGCCCGTCTCGTCGCTGATCTCGAACCTCGAGTAGAACTTCAGCATGTCCAGCAACTGGAACAAGGACGCCCACACACACTCGAGCCGCGCTCACACGCAACTGGTCGTGGCATCAGTTGGACGTCTACCCGGCCACACACACGGTGTGCAGAGCTTTAGGGGGGAAAAACCCACGAGATTTGACAACTTCTCAACACACACACACACACCAACACACACACACCAACACACACACACGCGCTGCAGTACCCGGCGTTGCCCGGGCTGAACACAGGGTTGAAGGGGAACTGTTTAGAGATAAGATGTAGTTAGTAATTGTCTTCCTAATTTGAATGTCAAGCGTGCAAAATAATTTATATCACTTTCAGATCCCGACAGACGTTGTTCTGCCAGTTTATAGTTATTCACCTGGTCTGTATGTAATCTAGACTCTATAAAGCAATATAGAAAAAAAACTGAAAAATAAGGGATTACTAATATTGAAAAGATTCCATTATCTAGCTTATGATCGGCATGCATTGCAATGCCTCATTCAGTTTTGTTTTGTAATATGTTTGAAGTAGTTACACATATACAAATAATCTATCCATGTCTCTAAATATATATTTATCTCTATCTACATCTATAGTCCTATATATCTATGTATCTCTCTATCTGTATTTATCGCTTTATATCTACATAAATACCTCACACTATCTCTATGTATTCTATATGAGGGTACTGATTGCTTCATTGTTAATATCACACGGGTGTTTTTTACTTGTATGGGAAAATTAAGAATGATAAGGCATCTAGTGCGTGGCAACAATGTTAATAGGAAATAGGAAATAAACTTCTAGCGCCTGCGGCATTGTCAACACACACTTCGTACGTGTACTGCGTGTTGTATCTAACCCCCTCCAACGCATTTGATTCTAAATTGGACTTTTAGTAAGGATCCCTAATGTTATTGATAATATAATATAGACTATAGCCTTCCTCGATAAATGTACTATCCAACACTGAAAGAATTTTTCAAATCGGACCAGTGGTTCCTGAGATTAGCGCGTTCAAACAAACAACCAAACAAACTCTTCAGCTTTATAATATTAGTATAGATCAAAGCTGGTGTTGTTCTATGAATTATATTTGGGTATGAAACGCCCGGTAAAGGTTCTTAAAAGCACTCAAAAGGACTAGAGTTACATATTTTATCTTCATCTCTCCGCCACATAATGTTTATGGTTACGGCTCAAATCTCACATCTGCCCCACGCACGCCAGTTCAGAGTCTTCCGCTTAGAGGCGATAGCTCGCTAGAAGCACCAGCGAACGTCGCACTTATCATCTCGCCTCACCAACACAAACACATCCATAACTAGGCGGGGCCGCTTTAAGGATTTCATTTTGTGTTCTGTAACCAATTTTGACACCATATGTAATTTACTTATCTGCTGTTCGTAAAAGGCCAGGAAAATGCTGAAAATAACACTGGCCTCTCGAACAGCTTCATTGTTACTAGCTATTTTTTTTTTGTATTCATAGCTGGGAAAAACACAAAACTTATTCCTTGCTCTTATTTTCGAAAAATTTCTAAATTAAAATATGCAATAGTGAAAAGTATAAAAAAATTAAACACGACGATTGAACCTGACCCTTGCAATCAAACGTCACTTCATTTTAATGAGAAAAATTGACATAAGCGTTAGCATACCTGAAGCAGGTTGTTGCAATTCACGGCACCTAAATACACTTAAACTGACAATAAGATAAATATTATAAGTCATGATTTTGTTAGTCCTTTGAATCAGTACAATTCGGAATTGGTTCAAATTTAATTCGAGATTTTGGAAGCTTTGTTTGTCTGCATCACTGATCACAAGGCACTGTCAAAGTGTCACGAATATAAACATGTTTCTTTTACACCAAATCGTATCGTGTGTACATCAATATAAACTTATTTAAGCTATTTTTAAGGTAGAAGGTTCAATGAGGCATTAAGTCGTTTAAGTACTTAATGTGCGTTTTAAAAGCCATGAACCTGGCTAAGTGTTATTGTATATCTGAAGTAACGGGCAGTGAAGATTTTCACAAATGTATTCCAAAAAGTGTTCAGGTAAAGTCTTCATGGACCGTACTCCTTTCAATTCAATAACCACTGGCTCACCGTACAGCCCTTAAGCTCCTGTATAATTTGAAGGGTAGGTAGGAAAGAGTGAATAGCATCGAGTAACTTGCGAAAGTCGTTTAACCGACAGATGACTTACAGGTCTACCAACAGCCGCCCGACAAAGCTGCGTGGCGGCACGCGGGACCACAGAACAAGGAGGGAGGTATAGAAGTGCGACTCTTACAGTGGAAACTGAAACCATTTTTCGCGCGACATGTGACGCTATCTGTTGGGTGGGTCCATAACTACCAGGAAAAAAAAAACTCGGGATAAAGGTTCTTGTACAATGTTTTATGTTATTAACGTTAATTTATCTACTTGACGACTAATTACTTGTTAAAAGTGACCTCAACTATGCGAAAAACACTTAATTGTTTTTTTAAATAAAAAAGTCATGTTACGTATAAATGAGTAGGAGATGCAAACATTTCTAGTTTGCCAAACCACAAAATATGTAGCTACGAAAATAAAATTGAATTTAATTTTCATTTGTTTTTTGCCTGATAATAGCTTATGCATTACTTCTCACAATCAATGTAGCTATGTTAGCAATGTATTATGAAAGCCACCATCTAGCGGACGGACCCAAAACTGCTTGAAAAAATTGGTTGTCTGTAAAGTCGGTTTACGGACGATAGTTTAACGTGACAACGTCATAACGAAACATTGATGAAATGATTACATACTTTTATGAATAAAATTGAATCATTTTTATAGAATTATCACTATTTTGAATGGATACAAAGAAGGAGTGAAATGAAATCTACAATTTAATTGACGAATTTACTTTTATTTGCACTCATTAATTCAAATATATTTTATTACTTTAACGAAGAGATTATTTTAACTAGAACTTTTATACATGTTTGCTATTTAACTTCTTCCAATCTGTGTTATTCTGTTAAGGATAGGACTATGATAGGAAAAGTAGGAAACGAATGGGAGTGTTTCAAGTTTAATGTACCTCGGAAAAGTCAAATCGATGGTTGTTCCAATCGAGTGGAAGAGAGATAGATGCGGCGCAAGCGTACAATGAGCGTAACGGGACAATGTGCGTAACGGGACACTTTTTCGTGCGTGCAGCCGGCGTTCATCGATTTATTAGAAGTTGTCACGTCAAAAACGAGGTCTCAGTTTCGGCAATCGCCGAGTAGCCGGGTGCTGCACCAGGCCAGTGGAAGGAGTTTCCGCCGCTCGCCGAAGGAGCGCGCGCCTGCTCGTCCCAGGAACGAGGTTAGAAGGCCGCGCGGCGCAGAGTTCCAGTAAGATTCGCAATCTCCAGGGCCGACCTTCCTTGGAGGCGGCGTTGCCGGTCTTCCCGGCGAGAGAACCCACCCAATTAGACACGCGGGTGAGGGGCATCGAGTTGGCTGTCTGTCTGTCGTGTTACGGTGGGGTCTCACACGCCATCTTAGCTCTCGGTGTACGGGCATTTGGTAGGAGCCATTTTTTTGAACGTAACGAAAATGTGTAACCACGGTCCTGCAGTCTGTGGCGGATGGACGCGAACCAAAGTTCACAAATACAATTGGAAACTTTATAGTATGAACTGTTCAGTGAATTAAAAAAAAAGAGCAGTATTTTAATAAAATTCCTTGTCGTAAATCAGGTCCAAAGGCGGTGTTTAGCATTTCTTTAAAGTCTTTTTCGCTTTTATCGAAGCTGTTTCATCATAAAGTTTAACATTTCGCTATTCATAATTCAATGATTCGATGGTCGACGTACGTATCTGCTCCGGCAGTGAATTCTAGCGGCGGGTGTGGAAACTACGCGTGATTCGCGTCAAGAAATGTAGTAGAAAACACAATTTGCGCATACTGACCACGTTCAATTTCGATTTTCAAATCGTAAGTGTATTTGCAACATGAGAGCACACGAATTTGCTCGTTACCGAGGTTAGATGTTACACACATCACTGGCGAGTACTTGAACATTCGGTGACACACACACACACACACACACACACACACACACACACACATATATATATATATATATATATATATATATATATATAAACTATCGAGGGCTTCTCCTGTAAATTTAACGTGATAGTGCTGTTTGTATATTATATTTCAACTCAAATTTTCGTTAACATATATTACAATAGTATTATCTATAACGATAAAACGACGCGCAAGAGTTCGTAAGTTTTGATCACTTTCGTGTCCTTTAACAACTCGAAAATTATGTTTGGTAATTGTATGGAGAGTAGTTTTCGGTCCAACAACAAATGCAAGACAGCTATCTGAATATGTTAATGGGAAAAGCCCTTAATTAGTAGTTATGACGAAGAAAAAAACAAAATAACCAACTAGATAACTCGCAGCTGCGTAGGTGCTAAGGTTTTGCTATGAAGGATCGCTGACTATCGACAGCGAAGGCGACCTACCATCCCATCCCTGCTTGAGTGAGGCCCGATTTACCGGCTCGCGATTACCTCGTTCATGTTTCATAATTACACGAATTTAACTGCAGCTACTTCAAAATTGAAGTTAATCATCCAAATTACTCCCTTCTTTACTTATGCCTTAAGATTCAGTAGCTGACTGGCAGCCGGGTATGCGTCACTTCTTATCAAATCCAAGACCGCCCAAAAGTTTGGTGCGGACAACAATGTCCATGCGCCCGATCCACAAGCGTAAATTTCGTGGGTAGGGGAGGGGGGGGGGCAGGGGGTCGAGTCCACTGAAATATATATAAAAAAAAAAACACCACTGAGGGGGCCCATTAGTTCTTGCAAAATCACAACTGTGAAACGGGAATGATAAACGTACTCAAGCGGGCCTGCTCTGCACACACAAAATTTTTTTCTGTACTTTCAAAAAAAGATTCCTTTGAAAACCAGCTGCCATTTTTTTTTCCTTGTAATACTACAAGATAGACAATAGTAACTTTGTACAACGCATGGCTATGGTTATTTTTGCACATATGAAATACGTTTTTCGAGATAATGTTTCTAAATAACGTTTCGAGATAATGTTTCGAAATAATATTTCTTTCGAATAAGTGGCGCATAGTTTTGTATTTTAATTGATGCTTAATTCAGGCTTAATTTTTTTCAAACCATGGAAAAGATAATCAATATTCAATATCTGGACTATATTTTGTTTTATTATGCTTATTAATGTGCGCAGTTAACATTGGAAAGCTATTCAGGGAACAGTTTACAAATAACTAACTATTGGATGAACGGGGACCGCACAAAGCTTAAGTGCCCGGGTAAGAATCCGAATCCAGTATTATTGCGGACACTTTTTTGTACCGATACATTATTTTTCCATGTAAATGTACAAATTGACAAATATTTGTAATTTTACAAGAATCGTTGTTCCATTTAAAGTGTGGGAATATTACCGATTTTCGCCCCTGGCCCCATCGATGCCTGGTAGAATCTGCCCAGTCCAACTCTTCACCCGGACCATCCCCTTGTCCTGTACTTAACCTGCTTGTTTAATCCATACCCATATTCAACCCCGCATGTCTGTGCCCAGGGTTTTCCCCGTCTCTATGCAGGTTTCACCTGGGCCCACCTTAGGTAGTCTTAGTCTTCATCTAATACAGGGGAGTTAGGTCACTGCATAAAGGGTTAGTCATGACATTGCTGCAATGGCTGGCCAATCCCCAATAAGCACAAGCACATGATGCATGTCAGTCAGCATGACAAGGACGCACTTGAAAATAATTCCTTACCCGGGCCTCTCGAAATCAAAAACTTTTAGTTTAAGTTTGATTAGGAAAAAAAACTGAAGTTACATTCGGAAATTTTCCATTTAGCTGCGAAATGTCGCACGCCATGCAAGTGGGTGTGTGTTTATTAAAATATTTTTTTAGAAATTGTTGCCAGCCTATAGGAATATATATCGTTCTAGTCTCTGTGCTTAGCCTTGATTCCGACTATATTTGGTACCAATAGGTGGTTGTAATAATCCGCAAATGCATATATCTTATTTCGTTTATCTCTTACTACCACATACAACTTCCTTTAGATGTGAAAAGTACCACTCACTGTTGAAACTTTACACCTTAATTTTACGATGAATACTAGTTTAAAAAAATATCCAGGGATATTAAACAGGGATATCTTCATAAATTTATAAATAATTCTTCTTCCTTCCACTTTCATTTTTACCCTGCTCACTGTGAAGTTGGAGTGTGGAATAGGGCAGGATCTGGCAATAAGCAGCCGATGACGTCACCACGAGCGAACAGCGCGGATCTGTTTCTGCGGCACAACGAACGACGCACAGATGAAATCAGTACCACGCACAACTTAACCCACTTTTGCTGATGGATCAGAAAAAAAATAACCTTCCAAGGAACAACCAAGTGTGTTATTCTCAAACGGGAACACAACGTTGTGACGTTGCAGAAACATTACATTCAGTAGAGCACGTTACATTTAAAATGTACCCGAAACACAACGCGAATGCACGAAATAATTTTAAGGTTTAACATTCGACGACATCGAGGTGATTGGAGACGGATGAAGGTTAAAGCGATGCGAATGGAGCAGCGACAAAACGCAATGCAAAGTGGAGGAAACGAAAGTAACCTGAGGAATCCTGCCGGCTTACGGAAACGCCCGCCACGTTTCGCATTTGCGAAAAATTCCTGTTTCGTATTTATTTCTCGTCGAGAATCGAACCCTTTTCACCTTGGTGGGATCCGTGTCTCGACACATTATGTGCTGCATAATGCTTCACGAGTTCATTCCGTTAAGGATTCATGAAAAAGAGGAAAAAGTGTGTGCAGTGGGGAGGGGGGGGGGGGAAGGTTCATTAATAATTTGAGAATGTGAGCGCAGAAATCAACAAAATAACTCGATAAATAGCTCGAACGAATTTAATTGTCACGTATTCCACAAATATATATATATATATATGTGTGTTTTTTTTTCTGGTCAAAAATATATTCGTTATGTTAGATCTACAGTAACAATTCGTCATTGTACAGTATGGTGACAGTTTCTAATACTCCAATAACGATATTTTAAGAAGTAATCTATGTTCAGTTTGAGCTCTTTCATCGACCACAATCGGGAACCAGTTTTTTTACAATAACTACGCGTCGAGACACTGAAACGTAAACATGATTTATTTTCTTATTTCAGTGACTTGGAAGATACACAAAGTAAACGAACCAGATAACACAAGAACTCAACTATTAAAGTTCTGTCCAAGATCTACAGTCCGTAAAATATCATTGCTCTCCTGGAAATGCAAGCCAAATTGTGTCGGATACGTCACTTACAGGATTGCAACTTTGAATACTACGAACACCGTAAATAAGTAACGTCACTTTACCCATGACTCCTGCAGTAAACTAGTCAAGCTGAATGACAAATAGGGGTTGGCATTGATTTATTTTGTATTACAGCGATTTGTAAGGTGTCCGAAAACTTCCAGAACTTCGCGTTAGGTCGGAAAAAATTGCACTGTTCTGACTTTTTGGAATGTTGTTAGGATAGAAACCAAAAGTGTAAAACCAAGTTTGCTGCTTCGAAAGTCTTGTGCTGTATGGTGATCGAAAAACATCGAAATTTTAGGGTTTTTTTTTCCGTTTTTTGGTTTGTAACTTATAAAATGTGTATGTATATTACGAAGGGAAAAAAAGTCACCATGTACACTTTTAAAGTAGATCACATTTGCTACAATTTGAGAGCAACTGCTCCGTATACCCAATAGGTCCCGAGATACAGCACTTCAAAATTGGCAATTTTCCCCCAAATATAAATTGTAGGTCTAGCCATCTTCAGAGCATAATATCGGCTAAAATACTCATCCTACGAGGAAAGTCATGGGAAACGAAGTTGTAGAGCATTTATTTATAAACCCTGTAGGATCAATACTTCCCTTGTCATCAAGGAAAAAAGGAAACATTAAGGAAATCGGATTGTTCAAGAAATGGAGCCTTATGAATTGCAGGACTTTTTTTAAAATATATCCTAGCAACAATCCAAAAAGTCAGAACAGTGCAATTTTTTTGCGGCCTACGATGTTTTAAAAGACTGTTATAACTCGCAAAACATTTCTTTAACGAGTAAAAAAAACCGCTGGAAATCTGAAGGCAGACTTATTTTTTACTCAACCGCTTCTATTCCAACAAATACACATTGCCTGTCGACCTGCAGCAGCTTATGATGCAAATTGTGAACCGGTCAAAAAGTGATTGCATGAAAACGCAATAGCCCAACATAGCGAGTGAAGCCGTACTAACGGAAATTCTTCTTGGGCTGGCTTGAGTGCATGAGAAGGGGGGTGGGAGGGGAGAGGTTTCTGAAGGTTAGGCACCTCTGCCTGTGACCAACGAGCATGCAATCACACTCAGTTGAAAACAGGGTTGTGACTTAAATAATAATAAAAAAATTGGTTGTCTGTAAAGTCGGTTTACGGACGATAGTTTAACGTGACAACGTCATAACAAAACATTAATGAAATGATTGCATACTTTTATGAATAAAATTGAATCATTTTTATTGAATTATCACTATTTTGTATGGATACAAAGAAGGAGTGAAATGAAATCTACAATTTAATTGATAAATTTACTTTCCTTTACACTCATTAATTCAAATATGTTTATTACTTTAACAAAGAGATTATTTAACTATAACTTTTATACATGTTTGCTATTTAACTTCTTCCAATCTGTGTTATTCTGTTAAGGATAGGACGATGATAGGAAAATTAGGAAACGAATGGGAGTGTTTCAAGTTTAATGTGCCTCGAAAAAGTCAAATCGATGGTTGTTCCAATCGAGTGGAAGAGAGATAGATGCGGCGCAAGCGTACAATGAGAGTAATGGGACACAGCGCAACGGGACACTTTTTCGTGCGTGCAGCCGGCGTTTATCGATTTATTAGACGTTGTTACGTCAAAAAAAGGTGAGGCTATAGGAAGATTCAATATTTGACATATTGTTCCGACGCAAACGCATCGCTCGCGGGTGGGACAGCGCCTCGTCGCGTGGCAGGGTAAGGGGGGGGGGGGAGGAGGTAGTGAAGAGGATTGTCAACAGAGCCGCGGACTCAGAGGTTTCAAAACACGGCAGCCCCGCCCAAACAAGGGGCTTCTCGGGTGAGGTCGAGAGGCCTGCCGCGACCGCGACAAGCAGTCTTCGAGAGACTTCGACATGTGTGATGGCGAGGCGGTCAGGCGTTCTCTTAATTATTATATGTGCTAGGGTAGTAACTACACTGGTGGCGACTGCGGGCCCATGTGGTCCAAACCTGGCAGTAAAGTAATGTTGAACCTTCCTTGGTCTTGATTCTCCACGAGATCCCCTGTAGGAAGAAGAGAGGGTATAATAAAGGCTGGCCGAGAGACCAGTCAAGGCCTCTAGGTAAGGCTGCAACATACCAAAATGAATAGTTTTATGAAATTGAGAAGCCTACATGATTGGCCAGCCTGGTGCTACATGCAGTTTTTGTTTATCTTGGTTTTCTTACATCACATTCAGCTGCCAAAATGTTTGACTCAGAAAGGAATACACAAGTCCTGTTGTGACACACATCTGGTGGGAGCAACGACTAGATCCTAGTGAGATCTGTCCCTATACACTAGACAGAAGACCAGAGTTGGAATATCGGGGCCTTTCTATCCTGAATTATAACTCCATCCATGGAATCCAGAAATCAAGAGGCAAATGCTGGAGTGGTTCCTTAAAACAGCCCATGGCCGATATCTTCAGCAGTTTCCTTGGACTATGTTGAGCCAAAGCACGACACATTCGGCGTGGAAAGCTGCAGATAAAACCACGACATAAGAAAACCGCTGGACATATCAGAGTGGTGTCTGTTTACGAAACATATTTAACAAACACGTCGAAGGCGGATGATCAGTTTTGTTTCCGTATTTCGATTTTAAACGGCATTTTCATAACAATAAATATGGCTAAAACGCGTGCTTTCAGAATAAGTTCTAGGCAAGAAACACAAGGTACAGATTACTGAAAGCGCCTTTATCTACATTTATCCGCCACATAATGTTATGGTTACCGCTCAAATCTCACAGCTGCCCTATGCACAACGTTGACTGCGCGCCAAAAAAAAAAAAAAAAAACCAACCCATACGATTGTCTTTTTCTGCGTTTTTAGTTGAAAATGTTTTTTTTTTTTTTAATGTTAAGGCGCCTCTAAGCGCAATGCTCTGCACAGAAAAAATAAATCTTCTGTACTTCACAAAAGATTCGTTGGATGAAATACGTTTTTCGATAGTATTTATTACGAAAATTGGAGCATAATTTTGTATTTTAACTGATGTTCCATATAAGCATAAAAATTTTTTAATGATAATCAAATATATACATTTTTATAATAAAACCTATCCCACGTCCGTCTGGAATAACGAAGCTTTGTGATCGGTCCACTGGTTCAGGAAACCAAAAAAAACAACTCGCTCCCTCCATGCAGTATCACGGACGTGTCCTCCGACACCCGGACACGGCGCGTGCCGAGGTCACGCCCCAGCCGTGCCGCCGTGCCCGAGGGGCTGCGCCCCGCTGGTGACGTCACGCGTGCTCACGTGCGCTCACGTGCGGGCGTGATCTCCCTCCCGCAGAACATCCCCGCTCTTGGGCTGGGTTCACGATCGATTAACAAAACACAAGCGAGCGCACAGCAGACCATGCGCACGACCGTGCGAAATCGATTCACAATCGAAATATCACTGTTAATTTCTTCTCGGAACCAGTGGCGGATACAGAAAAATCTCAAGGGGGGGTGGGGGGGGGGGGAGCGCAGGTCTACCTCTTCCACACACTCCCTTGTTACGTTACCTTGGTTGCTTGGATGCAGCCAGAGATCTTTTTCCAAGCTCTATCCGTTTCATTTACGTCTCGCCCGAATATTTGCTGTTGTTGGTGCATAATTGTGTGCTATATGTAGTTAAAATGGCCAATTGTGCAGTATACAAATGTCAAAATCACTACAGAAAAACTAAAAATTCTAGTCACATGCAAAGCTTAATAAAACTTTATTCAAACTGTTTCCAAGACATGAAGTCGTTAAAGGTAAGTGTATGAATTGTATAACATCGGCGGCCGGGTGCGCGCCCTCCCCTTGCCAAGAACCATGCTTGGTGCTGGGCTGCCCTGGTCAAGGGGGGGGGGGGGCGCCCCCTGCGCCCCCCCTATAAATCCGCCACTGCTCGGAACCCATACCTTATTAGTAGAGACCGGAAAAATTCGCGGATTCATTTCACACGACAGCCTGAGATTCAAATAGTTATACCTCAGTGCTGCCTCTGCTATTGGCTCACAACTCACCTGGATGAAGAAACACTCAACCGTAGCTGTATCGAATCACAGGCCGTTACGTTGGGACACCTCACAAGACAGCAGCCAATGAGAGGGTGGCATTTGACTGAGTGTACGTATAACAATAAAGTTCATTCTAGAGGTCATGAAACCCGCGAATTTTTCCGGTCCCTACCTATTAGGTTTTCCGAAGTAGGACATGAAAAAGATACATAATCTCTTCTTCTTACTAGTATGCCCAACCTGGCTCGGTCACTGGGGGAGTATTGATGTTGAGTAGGCCTGTAGGCTTAAACAATGTGTTCATTTCAGGATGAAATTTCGGGATGTATCCGACATCTGTTGGCAGTGTAATTAATTAAGTAACTAACTATGTTAACTACCAAATGATTATCCCGTGACATCTGACCAGCAATTTGTTAGCACAGTTTTTTTTAACATATAAATAAATCAGGGTTATATAAATTTCTTCAGTTAACCATTTTAACCACGACACATGTTTTCTATCTAAATTTTTTGCTAGCGACTTTTAAGAATAAATTTTTTTAAGCAGAAATTACACCTGAGCATTGAAATAATTCGACGATTTCTTGCCACAATATGATTGACGAATACAAACAGTTCTATAGTCCCACCAAAATGGCATCCTAATCTACTCTCATTGGTTGTTGCGGCATGCGTCCGTAACAGAAATAAATACTTATATATTCATTTCCCTTCCATGCGCACGACCTCTCTCCCGTCCTATGCGCTGTTGTGAATGGGTAGGATCGAAAACATGGCGGTCAAATCTTGTGCGCTCGACCCACTGTTACTGTTACTGTTTCAATTGTGAATCCAGCCCTACAGTGGAAACTGAAACCACGTGACGCTATCTGGTGGATGGGCCCATAACTATTAGAAAACATTCTCGGGCGGGAGGTCCAAATCCAAAAGTGTTAGCTTTATAATCATATTGATAATTCAACTACTTGACGACTAATTGCTTAATAGAAGAATATTACTGAGCAAAAAAAGGAAACTGGTTTGTAATAAAAAAAAGAAGCTTGCTCTATGAAAATCAGTAGGTGATGGAGAGTTTCTGGTATGCCACACCACACAAAATTTGTGGCTATCAAAATAAAATGAAGGAATTTTTCACTGGTTTGTTTGCATTACTTCTCACAACCAATTTAGCTATGTTAGTAATAAATCACGAAGGCTGTTCTATAGCGAGTGTGCCCAAAACCACTTCAAAAACTAGGTCTTAATCACGGAAATTAAGAGTTTCTCCCCCATGATACCCTGCGGACGGAGATATCACCGGAGGTCACATCACGAGCGAGTAATTGTAATGCGCAGGGGCGGGCATTTTCCCCCGAAAAAATTCTGAACGCCCGTTAGACTGCAACAAGGCATGTTCTGCGCCAGCGGTTTCTTCCTCGCAACTGTCGACCGTCTGTAAGAGAAGCCACTGTCTTATCTTACCGAGCCACTGAGGACGCGTTTGCTTCCGCACGAAATTACTGTGATTGGTGTTTTAACTTTAAACATGTACCTGACATAAACTTACCCAACCACGAGAGACACGCGATGCTATGGTGTTTTAACTATCAGCTAGCTAGAAATCTTTTCGCGAAAAATATCATGCCCCTATATGAGATTTTTTAAAGCTCAATTTGCGAGATCCAAAATGAAATAGTATATAGCATACCTGGATGTTTTTAATTTTAAAACAGTATATACTTTGCATTATAAATACTGTACAAAATTTAAAATAACCATGTATCTTAAATAATTTATGATTTAAAGGAACAGTACAAACTAAATGTAAACTTTCTGAACCTGGTTAGATTTTAGTAATGAATGTAGGCCTAAATATTATTTTGTTTCAAATGTGTTTATCTAAGTTTAGTAATATCTAACTTTTACCCATGGTATCTTTTGATATGTAATTTGTCAATGATTTCATGTAAAACTTACTTGTTCCATATATTTTCTACAATAGTTAAATACTCTAAGGAATGTATTCAATAAATATATAAAATAAAATAAAGTTTCTGCTGAAATTACTTGATATTTGAAATATTTAAAAGTATTTTTTGATAAAATTTTAAGGCGTCTGGAGAACTTGTGCGGTATTTACATAAATCATGTAACAATCTGGCCGGTTAGCGGGGAAAAATCATTTCTATGATCAACAGGAAGTATATGCACCTGCGTTTCCATTAAGCAATTCACATTAATTATCTGCCATATGGCCTTATTTTCTGGATTTTTTTTGAGGGGGGGGGGAAGGGGGTGCGTGTCTTAATATAGTTGAAGAAGCTCACTTGCCATTCGAACAGCTGGCTATTTCGAACACAGCTAAAGATGGATCATCACTTGTAAATGTTCGTTCCTAGAGAGTCTCTGAACGGACGGAATAAGGTACCCCACCAGACGTGTTAGCCTACCCAGTGAGAGAGTGCGAGTTCGATTCCCCATCAGAGAAAAACAATTTAATAGCGTACTTCTGGACTGATTTCGTAACTACAGGTTTAAGGAATCAATACAACGTGCTTGCCATTTCTCCACAAAGCTTTGATACGAAACACCTATGATTCTGTCCCGATCTTTTCTAAGTCGCAGACACGAACGGCACCTTTCTCTGTTTTTTTCTTCTTATTTTCCTTTGCGTCTTGTCAACGGCGAAATCATCAGGGGCGGACAACGGAGTCCGATGGACTCGCATCCCTAGAGGACCTGGATTCCAACCCCGCTCTGGCCACCCTGATTGTTTTTTACGCGGTTTCCCGGAACCACTCCAAGCAAAAAGTCAAAATGTCGAGACGTGGATTGCTTCCCGACCACAGCTACGGCCGAATCCTTCTCCGGCGTGCTTGAGTGGCATCGCAAGTCGCGGGTGTATCTGGGTTAGTGAGGCGGAATTTTAAAGTGCTTCTAATGCGGTATCGCCTCTAAGCGCAATGCTCTGCACAGAAAAAATAAATTTTCTGTACTTTCACAAAAGATTCCTTGGATGAAATACGTTTTTCGATAGTATTTATTACGAAAATTGGAGCATAATTTTATATTTTAACTGATGTTTCATATAAGCATAATTTTTTTCATGATAATCAAATATTTATATATTTTTTTGTTTATTATGCAAATTACTGCGCGCAGTTAATATTGGAAAGCTCTTCAGGGAAAGGTTTACAAATAACTTTAGCTACTACTCTGTACCAGCAAAAGTGCTCGGGAAGTCTTTGGGTTGCGTGGAACTTCCAAGCTCGCCAGTTTCCATGCTTACTCTTCCAAAGGTTATTTTAATAATTTAAATTTTAAAAAAAAATTGCAATTTTAATAGATTTATCAATATAAGTACATACAAAACTTAAACTAAGAGAAACTCAAAAAAGTAATTACGGTTTTGACACGAACTGTGGACTGAGTCCAGACATGTTCTAGTATTTTTTTTTACAGAGTAAAGAGTTGAGCGAAAAAGGCTAATATCGCACTTGTCGTTAGGGCCGTGGGGAGACACTTAAAACGTGATCTGGGCGTATCGCATTACTTGTAGGGCTTCCAATGAATTGTACGAGAAATATGCTTATAATTCCCCCCCCCCCCCTTCTTTCGACAAGGGTTTGCTTGTCGCTCAGTAACCACGAACCCTGGACACACCATACCGAAGGCTGTAGGTTCTTTTCTTATATATAACCTCTCTCCATTCACCAAAAGACAACTCTCTAGATTTCCGAGAACTTAATAATCATCAATGGGATTCAAGATCAGATAAGGTAGACCATCTGAGGTAGAGGGGAGGGGTGTGAATGAGGGAGGGAGGGGGGATAGGAGGGAGGGAGGGAGGGTAGGATGGAGGGATAGTAGAAGGGAAGTAGGGCAGGAGGGAGGGAGAGAGACTACCAAGAACGATGACCACGAAATAAGCACTGCGAACATGATTCCCAACTTCCTGGTTCAAACCCCCGCCAAAGAAACTGTTCTCGGAATAGTAAAGAGTCAACCATAGACCAGATCCATCTGATGGATGACAAACGGATTATTTGCAATAGAACAGTCACAATCATGTCATGATAGATGCAGCTCGTACTCTTTAAGTTTTTGAGGTTTTAAAACCTCGCGTGGCTTTGTTTACACGAGTTTAGATGGCTAAATAGTGCATCTTATTAACAGTTCGTACATCTTAATAAATTTTGCGTAAAATTATTACTTTATATAAAATTCAAACGTCACAGTGTTTACATAATCTGATTTTCATATTTCTAATGGGAAAATTTGAGCAGAAGTTAGCATTTTTTTTTTAACTTATACTTCTTTAGGCGCATTATGAAAACATGAGTGAATTTTTACGATGCACGCGCCCCATGCGGATAAATTTTTACGGGATGAAAATAAGACCACATACAAAAAAAATTCCCTTTAGGCACAGCCTACAGGAGTAGGTAGATTTCGAAGTACCTATTTATTATGGAAATTTTTTGAAAACTTCTATAAACATTCTGGAACATTTTAAGAACTTAATGTAAATAACATATTTATGTTCTCCAACATTACAAAATTATCAATTATATATGTGCTACATTTTCATGCAGCAAAAATAATATTTTTAACTCAACGTGTCTAGCATTCAACAGTTTACAACGCAGCATTGAATAGCTTAAAATGAATGTCATATTATATGCCAACTAAGGTAATTATTTAATGTTTTTGATCTTCAAACAGTATTTTTCATCCCTTGCACGAATAACGTGATCGTATAAAAATTTTATTTGCACCAAGGTTTAAGATTGTATTAAGACGGTTTAAAATAAATTCAAACGAAATTGATACTAAGAATGCTTTGAATTTTTATTTAAATTTCAACCCATGTTTTTACGGTAATAATTCGTTTCATCAAAAACTGTTTCAGCCAAAGTTTTAGATGAAGTTTACGATTCATAAAAAAATTATAACGGATATGGTAGAATATCCATTTAAAAAAAAGTAATGATTATTTTTTGCTTTCAAACCTTGTTATTTCCACCCTTTGTAGTATTGGTTGGTTAAATAAAAAAATAATTTTAACAATAGATTTAGTCAATATTTAGAGAGTTAAATAAAAATAAGATCTGATTCGATAGTGTACCGGGTAGGGAAAATTTATTTATTTTCTCATTCCAACCCCAGGTTTTTTCAGCCCCTTACAACAATAAATTGTGTATTATCGAAAATTGTTTGAGACAAAAGATTTAGTTAAAAATTATAACATTTATAAGCAATTTGAACGGATTTGATGGTTGTTAAAGTTGTAAACTGTCCCTGAAACGCGTGGATATTTTTAGCTATATTTATGTATGCATTTCTTGGGGTTGGATTTCTTATCTGTGAACCCATTTGTCTTTACTAATTAGTAAGAAAAGACATTCTATATTTAACTGAACATTAATTACTTATCGCGATGACATGTCAAACTGCGTAAACTATGACACCGTGCCAAGGTCCGGCCGACAAACATTTCCTCTGAGCTACCAGCTGGTCTATCATAAGAGGCACGTCGCATGTCGTGCAGCTTATAAGGTCACGAACGACTTGGCTTGGCTAATAATGTCCAAACAAGGTGACCACTTGATTGACACGAGGAACTTAATGCTGTCATATGAAAATAAAACTCCTCCGAGACAACATTACAAAATATGACTATTAGAGGCAATCGTGATGATGATGATGAACACGATCGTCACCTCCTGATCAGAATAAAACTAAATACACAATTCCGTCGGGAATCTCGTTTGTTTCTCTGCTACTGTATATTGCAGAGATGTAGCTAATCGGGAAACAGATAAAGGCCAAAAGTAATACGTTGATTCAAGACGTTATTTATTAATAATAAAAATATATTGTAATTCACTTTTAGTAATAACAAATTTTAATTTCCTGAGATGATATATTATGAGTATGTGTATTTTAAATGTGAATTTAATAATTTTTTTTTGTGTTCATTTTCTTAGTAGAAGAATTTTTTGCTTGTTATTTTATTTTGAATGTATCAACTTTTCAATGTGTTGCGTATGATTTCTTAAAAATCCGCGTCTAAATTTCACACTTATTTTCTTCCCTTATTTTTTTCTATATTTATATTGTTTGTATTTGTATTTGTTTTATACTTGTTTAGTGCAAGCCTATTTTGGATTACGTCTGTTGGCCGGCGCTTAATAAATGTATAAATAATGAAATAAATATAAATAAAAAGACATATCGATGTATCTTCGGTCCGCCCGCGGTTGAAACTCTGAATTGAACAGATAATACCAGCCAGAGGTTACCAGAGTTGCTACAAGCTTGGGATTCCACAATTCCCTGGCTTTTCCAGGTTTTCTAGATCTGAACTGATATGTTTCCCTGAGATTACAGACGTAAACAAATCCCGTGGTCCACATTGTGTTTCTTTCTACAGGGAAAGAAAGTTGTATTATATCGTTAAAATTTCACCTTAAAAAAATTAATTTTAACGTCGCTTTAGATGAATACACATGTTTGTAGAATTGCTATATATTCACCTAAAACTATCGAAAGGTTATCAAACTTTTATGCAAAAACGCGGAAAAAAGTTTTTTTTTTCATCCCTTGTGTTTACTGTACCTATAAGTCCCAGGATTTCACGGAAGTGAAAATCAACTGAATTTCGTGATATTAAACGTTTCAGCATTTTTGAGATGACTAAATGTCGGCGGAAGTGGTATTTTCCGATTAATTTTGATGTCACAATAAAATATTCCTGAAATATATTTTGATTACCTGGACTTTATCAGGCATTCCCAGAGCAATTCAATTTTCCTGAATTTTCCGTTTTCTATACCTGTAGCAACCCTGGTTACAGATAACAGTGAAATCCATGCAGGTCTCTAAAACCAAGTCTGAATTCACATTATTTCATTGACCACTAAAGCTCAACCTATACCTATTTCCACAGTCATGGACTACTATGAAGGTATTTTTTCTGTGAAATTGTGTCTAGTTATAGAGCTGTAGTCACTCTCGTTAGCGAAACAAGCCGTAAATTCGTACAGTATAGTGCCAGAACTTTTGTTTAATAGCTCCTAATAATCGTAAAAACATCGACCATTGAGTGAAAATTGTTACACTAACATGTCAAAAACACACATGTAACAAAAAAAAAAATGTGAGCGAGTCTTTTAACACTCGCCAGTGATCTGTAAACAATTAACCTCGGTAAAGAGCAAATTAATGTGTGCTCATGTTGCTCATGCTGCAAATAAACTTATAAGAAACACGGACACGAATATTAACGTAGATTTTTTTTAAAATAATTCCAAGCGAGTGATAAATATAACAATAAATAAAAGGCCCGCTTTTCAAGTACCAAAATTTCTAGGCACACTTTCAGCACCGCCGCTAGAATTCGCTGCCTAAATATTATGAAATAACCAAACAAACGAGTTGAGCTATGTATTTTACCACTGAGCTGAAGAGACGCGCCAAAACTTTGCGCAGAATACTGGGTTATCGATGTTGCAATCACAGTACTCGATTATAACGTATCTTTAAAGTTGCGATTATTTCTTCAAATAACTATTTAAGTTCATAAAATGTATTCCAGGACAGTTTAGCTTGTCATAAAAACTTATTTGGCACACTTATTCGCTTGTCACGTCCCCCGATGTTCACGTAAGCGACTATATACAGGTTAATGCCGCCACACGAGATCGGCTGTCCGGACGAGTTGGGCTCGTGGGTAAAGCAGAAACGATCGCATATGCGCATAAAAATTGCGTCCACGATGCGCGCGCACTTCATTACATTTCCGTTGTTTACCAAAATTTCACCCGCAATGCTCCTAAGAACGCATAACATCAATAATAAAAAAAACTCTCCGCACGCCCGAGTATTTTTCGCCGACGAGTAACTTGTAAATTCGTTCAATGTAATTGAGCCTTTTAGAATGAAGCGTTAATGTACCCACGACCGATAACACGTACACATGAACGGCTGATGTATGATGGACGGATAAATTATGGCTTAACATCTAGTCGACATCGAGGACATTACGAACCTGCCGACCAATCAGCAACCGCGGCCCCACATAATGGGAAGAATAGAGAAATTTAAAGCCATGCTCGAATGTGCCTCATTAATAAACTACATTTATTGGTATGGCGAGTATTTTCGCAAAATAAAAAAAAAATTGTCCCTAATAATTAGGGCTCATGTTATTTTACAGAGCTGTACAATCACCACAAACTTATCAAAGTTAAAATTATTAACAAAGCAACGCCTGTCATTACGTTTCTCAGCAACATAAAAACATAATTTACAAAACAAATACTTTTTATTTGTTGCCAGAGTTAAGAAAGAACCGTAGGAAAAGGCACATTTCGTAGTTCCTAACTTTATCGCATATAGTGTTTCTGCGAGACTTCAAAATTCGCACGCCATAAATAACCATACTTAAAATTTACAACTGGCGAATATGAATACAGCTTAAACAAACCACCAATTAGATTAAATTTCAGCTAGCTATACATCCTTATGAAACCAACAGCACGAGACAAAAACAATACAAAGAAGAAAAGTATTAATCGTTAGTTTTCTAGTCTCTATACAGTCAAGGAAGCTAGTAAAAATATAGCTGAAGTACTAACAAAAAAAATCAAATATAAAACATAAACAGCTCTTCGTAGTTGCGCTATTCGTTTCCGTCCATTCAAAAAGAGTGAGGAAATGAAACCTGAATGAATGTTTGCAAATTCCCCGAAGCAAGGCTAAACTCCTTTACATACAATTTCTCGAACTCCTGGCTACCTCATGTGCTCACTGAAGTAAATCCAGTCGGCTGAATGAACTGCTGAGTAGAGTGGTTTGCGCAAAGCGTTGCGTAACCAAATACCAAGAACAACCAAGGTTGTGCAGGAGTAAGAAAATACAGCGTGGAAGGGAAGAAACGAAAGTACGTAATAAAAGAGGAGTGGGACGAGGAAACAAAGTAGCAGAGAGGAAAATAAAAACTACACAAGTTTTTTTTTTTTTTTTTCACTTCTCGTCTACGACGTAATTTAGAGACGGATGTCCATCACACAAGTAAGGGAATGAAAGGAACGAATTACGTTTGAACATCCTAGATTTGAGGTAAATAAGGTTTCCCGCTTACGGACAAATTCCGAGGTTTGATCCGGATATCAAAATATTTGGTCCCAGCACTTTCCGGGAGTAGTTGCAGGAAACTCAATGCAAAACCACTGTAAACCAAAACCTGCAATGATGAGCCGGGATTCGAACCTGAGTTCCCCAGAATGCAAATCACCCAGAAGTCATGCCGTGACCTCGCACGCCGTGCGACAGAGAGAGAACGTTAGTGAAAGAGAGAGAGAGAAAAGAGAGAGAGAAAAAGAGAAAGAGAGAGAAAGAGAGAGAAATAGAAAGAAAGGGAGAGAGAGAAAGGGAGGAAAAAGTGAGAGAAGGAAAGGGAGAGTGAGAAAGGGAGAGTGAAAAGGAAGAGTGAGAAAGGGAGAGAGAAAGGGAGAGAGAAAGGGAGAGAGAGAGAGAGAGAGAGAAAGAGAGAGGTGCAGCATGGCGACAGCATGCGTGCTATGCCACGACACCGCCTCCACAGCGAGTGCGACTGCGCACTGTGGCGGCAATCAGACGCACCCACCAGTAGAAAGAATAACCGCGTCCAAACACACCCTGCTCAGCGCACGACGTTCATGTGGGAATACTATGCAGGCCATCTTTTTTTTTTACTCTTGTTTGACAGAGTTACTTCAAAATGTAAGGTGAATTAGCGTTAACTAGAAATGAGCCAATGAAATCTTTAGTATTTGAAGGATTCAATATTCGAGGAAAAATATTCCAAGAAATTTTTTTTAGAGAAAATAATGTAAATTAAAAAATTAACACTGATAACCTCGTTACCATTTATAAAAATTTATTACATGAATAACACACTTAAACGGTTAATCGTTTTAACACCGTACTTAAATTTTATCAATTTTTTGTACAGTATTTTATTTTAGTCCCTTAAAACCTAGATTCGGATTCGAGGGGTATATTCGAAGTATTCTTTGGGATTTGAATTCGAGATTCAGATTCGAGAAAACTGGGATCTAATCTATTTTTCCTGAAATATCAGCATGCGTCTAAAAACAAAACAGAAAAAATGTTGTGATATCTACCATTAAAACTTCTGAAAATGTATAAACATGAATATGTAGAATAGTAAAATCTTTTTTTTCTTCAGATGTTGACTAACTGCAAAATGTGTTGAATAATACACAGCAGGCAAAACACACACAAGAATATTAGTCTTCACGAGCAGGAGATGCAAATTAAAGTAAGTGGGCTCGAAAGACTACTTCTGGCTACAACCAAGGAACCAGGGAGGGGAAGAAATCTGGGCTTGATACACCTCCCCCCCCCCCCCCCAATATCATCTTAACACCGCGGACGCAGTTATGTACCCCCTCTCTTCCTAACTAACACCGCTGACGCAGTTATGTACCCCTTCCCTTCCTAATACCGCGGACACAGGAATGTACCCCCTCCCTTCATTCGTAACACCGCGGACGCAGTGACGTACCCACTACCCGCCTTCCTAACATCCCGGACGCAGTTATGTACCCCCTTCCTTCCTAACACCGCGGACGCAGTGATGTAGTAGCCCGGTAATATGTAACTTGTCGCTCACGCAAGTACTTGCAGTCACGTCTTCCCAGCCTGGCAGCGGGTTTGCCTATTCATGGATGATTTTGGTAAGTATGGGGAGGATAAATGCAATGCTTCCAGCAGGGGTATCGCCCCTAAGCTAAAGGCTCCGAACTGGTGGAGTCTCTACATCGTGCATACGATAACTATGAGATCTGAGTGATAATCATAAGATGTTATGGCATAAAAATGAAGAAAAAGGTGTATTGCCAGTCCTTCGTGTGCTTTCAAGAATCACCACTGGGTTTTTGTCATACCTACATATTTTTTGAAAACACATGTTTCAGTTATTTTCATTCTTCTAAAAATACAGTTGAAAAACTAAATTCGGAATCAGAACTATATAATCCAACCTTAACGTATTCCTAATTGCTTTTCATGAACACACATGACTAGAATATCTTGGGGAGTTATAATGGGACATTTTATTTCGGTACTTATTCGATCAATTTAGCTCACAGACCTTGAGGGTTTTAACGCACAGAGTTGCGATACGTTATGGATTTTTTAAAAATCAGTAGAAATTTCCTAAACTTCAAAACGCAAAGGTGCGCTGATGCTCATTTCTGAGCGCAGCGGCCATGGCGCATCTGAAGCTGTCATAAAGGTGTATTCTGCAGTGTTTTGCCGCTTCTTCCGCAGTAACAAATACCCGGTGAAACCATTTCACGACTTTTCATTACTTTTCAATGCATTTTTCTTAAAAGTATTTCCATCAAAGGATTATTTTTAGTTTAATTTAAGCAAAATCTAACGTAATGCTAAATAGGTACATTCGCTGGAACGTGCCGGTTTAGTGTTTAAAAGATAAAACCTTTACAGAGGATTTCCACTTGATTTAAGCGCAGGTCAGTCGAGACAAATTAGGGGCCCGCGACACTTTTTCTGGGCCTCCTCCCCAATATCTAATTTACAACTTTTCAAACGCCACAATTAATTTAAAAATAAATTAAAGTCTGCAAACATTAACACTGGCAAAACTGTATACGTAACCTGCGTGTACAGCATAAATTGTATGATTTCCAAACAATACATTGAGCAAAAAATTGTTATTTTTCCTCTATTATGGTAAATTCCTGCATTAAAAATAATTTTGAAACTCTACCGTCGTCGCATTTTTTGTTCTTTTACAACATATTTTAAACAGATATTCACCTAGTATATCATAAGCGTATAAATGAGCTCAAGTAATAATAATTACGTAGACTTACGCGAAATTTTACATCCACTATTACACAAAGTGAATATATCTATGTTTAAAGTAATTGTGGCAGGAAAACAACAAATGCCACGCAAGTATCTGTTAGAATTTTATAATAGTCCTTAAATAAAAATAATGAAGAATATTTGAAAAATCAAATTGGCGTATGAGACCGTAACTTAATGAGTAGCGTCCCGTTTCAGGCCTCAATTTTATATTGTTAAACACGTTTAAATGTGAATTTTTTTAAAATGGTTTCCCTTTAAAAAAAAATTAAAGTATTGCGTATTTCATGCATTTTTTTCAATAAATAACTGCTATGGTAACATTTTAAACTTTACTGGGGCGTATAAATAACAAGAATTAAACTATTACACCTGAAACTTATGTTTAAAACCAATGCTATTGGCTACTTCAAAATGTATGTTTTTAATTTAGTAAAATATTAATTTATTTTATCATAGCTATCAAAATTCTCACAAAATTGAAAAATATTTGAAAAACTAAATGACACTAAATAATTTTTATGAAATCATTTTAACATCATCATGAAGGTGCCAGTAGCATTGCCTTTAAAACTCAAAAATCCAGTTCAGTAATACATTCGATTCTTGTTATTTGCACGTTCGTAAAACGTCAAAAATGCAATTTTTGAAGTTAATTACGCAGTTTAGTATGCACATTTTTTTGTGAAATTAAAGTTTAACATAAACATAAAATAATGACCCGAAACAGAATGAACGCCTTTAAATATACAGGTACATTTTAATATACATCATAAACGGTTTTTCGTCGCAGGTTAAGTACAAGTGAAGAATCCTTTGATGTAATAGCAGGTTGGAAATTGCTGTTGCTTAAAATCGAATCAGCGACCTTCCCCAAATGATACTGACCATCTCACTGAGAACGGCCACAAGAACTCGTATTTAATTTATATATATATACACACACACACACATACATATAACCTTCGACCTCTTTAAACAATTCCCCCATAGTGTTTTTTTTTACATGCGTCATGTTTATTTACTTTGTTTTTACATGGTAATCATTTTGAATAGAGCTGTAGTGCACCCTAGCTAATGTTAAAACTTTATTATATATGAAAAGACATATTTTTTTTAATATCTTGTCAGCTGGAACAGGTGTAAGACATACCACGTTTACGTAAAATTACACTGAGTGGTGAAAAGCAGACAATGTACTAAAAATGGCAGAGTTTAGTAAATAAGAAGATAAGAAACACGAAACATCGAGAACACTCATGATAGTTTTCAAAAGTATTTGAGCATACCCTCCTCCCACGATTTGTGAAAATTATAATGAAGACAGGAGCCACACAACATGTAGGCTACCTAAAAATATAACATACATTTTCGTCGTATTTTTAATTTCGCCCATTTCCCCCTTTCGACGTCAAAATGATAATAAAATAGCACTTAATTTTTTTTTAATTGTACTAGCCGCGTGACCGAATTCAATGACGTCACTCACGAAATATATACACGAGATGGCGTACCGGACTGAAGTGTCTTAGATAGGCGTATTTCCGATTCGGGTGAAGCGAGTTCAAGTTGCTCCGCATCGCGCCAAGATATAACAACGTCGCTGATGAAGCGTGTGTATGCAAAACACTGGTTTTCCCCTTCGATGGCAATAACAAAATACACATTCGATTACTAGAAGCTAAGGAATTTCCCATGTTAGTAAAACGAGTTTTTTTTAATTTTATTTTCTGTGTGTGTAGACTTTCCCCACTTAAAAAAAAAAAAAAAAAAAGTATTGGTGTCGAGTTATAAACACACAAACAACTTGTTTACTCACAAGTTGAAATGTATCACAGAGTTTCGTCAAACGCCTGTTTAAAGTTAAGAAGGGAGAAAAAAAAATTACATTCAAGACGTAATTTTCGGGGTCACCGCTTGATTGCAGATGGGATAAGCGAGCGTGTCACGTGTGCATAGGATCCGGATTCACAGGGTTTAAAATAATCTCAGCACGACGCGACGTGCTAAAGGCGCAGACTCCGCAGCAGCACAACGCCGAAATATCATAACGCCGAATGTCAAAATTGACCACAACGCCGACAGCTAGAAAACTGCTGTGTACCACAACGCCGAAATAACAACTGAATGAATTTGTGTGTGTTTCTTAAATGTACCTTAACGCCGAAATACCACAATCAAACCTAACCTAGCGTAATATAACCTAACTTAACCAAGCCTAGCCTAGCCTAGTTTAGCCTAGCCAAGCCTAACCTAACCAAGTCTAACCTAGCCTAACCTAACCAAGCCTAACCTAGCCTAGCCTAGTCTAACCTAGTCTAACCTAACCTAGTCTAACCTAACCTAATCTTTGTGGCAGTCCTGCAATGACATTTTTCAGCGTTAGTGTATTTTGGCGTTGTGGTAATTCGGCGTTGTGGTGATTCGGCGTTGTGGTAATTCGGCGTTGTGGTAATTCGGCGTTGTAGTACACAGCAGTTTTCTAGCTGTCGGCGTTGTGGTGCGTCCCCCTCAGGCAGCGACCGAGTCTCCGTCCCCAAAGTGCTTCTGGCTTTCTAAAGGGCGCAGTCACAGCTTTATTCCTGCAAGAAAGCAGATGTGGTGACGGGTGGTGGTTGTTGTCGTTCTCTCTCCAGATGCGAGCGACGGAACGCGCGCGCAAGAGATGCGCGACGGAGGGGGAAAAGCCACTGAGGACGATGCGTTACGTCGGTGCGGTGTGGTGAAGGAGATACACAGAGAGAGAGAGAGTGATGGAAGTGAAGGAGGGGGGAGAAGCCGGCGCCAAGCGTGCTAGAAACACGTTCCGGCGCGCGCGGCCAGTCGCGGTTCGACAGCCCAGCCCGCAGGATCGCCGCTCAGCTTCCAGCGACACCCGCACGTCTTCAGCGCAGGTGGGTGCGCGCGCGCTCACGGCCCGGAACAGGGGGGTTCGAAGGGGTCGATACCACAACGCCGAATGCCAAATTGACCGCAACGCCGACAGCTAGAAAACTGCTGTGTAGCGCAACGCCGAAATACTGTAACGCCGAAAAATGTTGCTGCGGGGAGGGGGTGAGGGGGCAGAGGAGCAAAATTAAAAACAACTGAATGAATTTGTGTTTCTTAAATGTATCTTAACGCCGAAATACCACAACCAAACCTAACCTAGGCTAGCCTAACCTAGTCTAACCTTACCTAACCTTTGTGGCAGTCCTGCAATGACATTTTTCGGCGTTAATGTATTTCGGCGTTGTGGTAAACAGCAGTTTTCGAGCTGTCGGCGTTGTAGTCAATTTGGCATTCGGCGTTATTGTACGTTCGGCGTTGTGGTATTTCGGCGTTGTGGTGCGTCCCCGGTTCGAAGCACGCCTCGTTGGATTCGTGAAGCGCGAAACTTCTTTGCAGCCGGCGTGATAGGTCTGGGGGTGACGACGTCAACAGAACGCGACCCAAGGTAGACGATGTTGCAGAGGGCGACGGAGAGTAAAACCGACCAGGGAACGGGGTTTCGATGACAATGTTCGCATTACAGAACACTTGCATATCAGTGCTCTCGCATCCACGCGCAATTGCATACTAGGCGCGTTAAAACTCTCGCACCCTTGCTCACTAGCATACTTGAAACACATTCTTATAAAAAGTAGTATTTAATATTTGTCAGGTAAAACGTTCAAAGTAATGACAAAATGCAATTACCCTAAATGGGTGACGAAGCTGACATTAAGAAGGTCAAAACCACAACATTTTTGATTTTTTATATATTTGTTGTAATTGCCGTTTAAAGAGACGACCCCGCTGCCCCATCCAAATAGCGTCTGTGACTAGGAGGCCCGTTCAGTAAGGGGTGTTTTTGTTTTAGTGAGGTGGGATGATAAGAGCGACGTTCGCTGGTGCTTCCAGCGCGGTATCGCCTCTAAGAGCAGGGCTGTGAACTGGCGCATTGTCTTCTCGTCGTGCACAGGGCAACTATTAAATTTCAAACTAAGATAAAGGCGTGATGCAAGCCACTTGAGAGCTTTCAAGAATCTGTACCGGGTGTTTTACGCCTAAAAATAATCCTGAAAACACCTTCGTTCTTTGTTACTCTTCTAAGAATAAATTTAAAAAAAATAAATAATACGGAGCATGATTACTTTTCCGCCCTCAGCACAGTCTTCAATGCTTTTCGTAGACAGAGACCTTACAAGGATATCTTGAGATTTTTCCAAAACCCTGGAATAAATTTTGTAAATTTGAATAGTGATAACAATATATAATCACATTAAAAATACTTATAATTTATTAACCATGAAAATTGTGTTGGAAAAACATATTAAATGTCAAATATATTTAACATTTGTTTTGGTTCTCTAATCTAAAGCACAACGAACACGGCGCTATCTTGCAATTTTTTTTTTTAAAAATTAAAAGTTGCATTAAAACAAAATTAACCTATAATATATTATAATAACACCAAGTATATGCATGTATATTTGTTTTTGCTTAAACGACAGAAATCAGTTCTGTAAATACTTCCTACAGACAAACGTTAACATTATTGAGCTGATTCAACGTGGCGTCGATTAAATGTAGGCTAATAATTTCTTGTGTCTCTACAGTATGACGAACGCTGCACTGTCTCTACATTTCAATGTTAACCAAGGATTGTCAAAATTGTAATGCGTATTTTAAAGTTATTATTTATTTTTATGACTATAAATAATAACATAAAGTATTAAAGGATAGTTGTACTATTATAATGTTTAGTTTGGCACACCAATACGCTTAGTACATCCCACGATGTTCGTGAAAGTTAATATTATACGGATAAATCACGCAGGTCCACCATCTTTTGGAATTTTTTTTTTTTTACTTCCACAGATGGCATCACATTTCCGTTCTATTGACGAAATTACCCTTACGAAATAACGGGATGTTTTACACACCAATAAGCTAAAACGTGCACATAATCCTAAAGTGCTTATTTTTAAAACTTCCTTCCATCATCTGTTATACTACCTACTTTAAACAAGTATATATCAAAACCACACGGTCTCTAACTACTATTAAAATGGAGACCGCAGGCGGTCGTATAAGAGCAAAATAAACGAAATAACTTTGAAAACGTTAGGAAGTGGCCTGCCTATCAACGGGGTTCGGTACGGTCATGAGAAGAAAACTGGGTTTGTAAGGGAGGCGATACAATCTCATTAAATAACATTAATAAGTATGACCGTGTCTCTGCGAACGAGCGGTGCTGAAGGCAGCAAGCAAGCACTGCGGCAATCGATAATGACGGCCCCGCACCGACTAGTTCTCGAACTACAGTCGAGAGTAACCTTGAGGCGGCGGCGAGTACTTATTACAGGCCACGTGCACGGCACACCGCCAATAAAAATAAAACCATGAAATGCACATTATCATACGTGCTCTCACTCACTCTCTCTCTCTCCCGCGCACAGAAAACGACTTCACCCATCCCATTTCGCCGTGCTCGTGTTTTACAAGCCGCGTGTTTAAATAAATTACCCCCACCCCACCCCCCTCAACGCAAAAAAAAAAAAAAAAAAAAAACAGTATTCATTCTATTTCTCTCTTGCTTTATCTTCTAAACTTAGAAGGCATGAAACTAAGACGTATTTCGCTTATATCCAGGTTCGGGGCTTATGGAGTAGATAAGCTATCAGCGACTTGTATTCAGAGATGGTTATAACAAACGTCAGTTAACCTAGCCAAATGTTAAAAAAAAATTATATATAACTTTGAATTCACGACTAACACTTACTACATATTATTTATGGATATTCGTAAATTTGCGAGTCCAGATTTACTTGCGTTGATAATCAATTCACGAAAATCACCTCGAAGTTTTAACTAAGTTCAAACCATTGTCAAACCTACGACGAAAACTATCTTCTTCGTTCCACGCGCATATTTACCCTGTTTACAATGTTCACAACAAAACAAAAATCTTGAAAGTGGGAATCCAGCGTAGTTTCTACCTAAATGAATACGGAACTAGAACCCCCCCCCCCCTTTTCTTATGTGTATTCTTCGTTTACAAATACGTAAATGTACAGTGGTTTCTAACAGTGAAGTTTGACAACACACCATTTGTAAGTTTCCTTTTAACCCGAAGCGTAAAGTACTCCGTTGGGATTTAGTAACGTTCACGTTGGTCCCACATGGGAATGCAATGCGTTGAAAAGTGCACTAAATATTTTGATGATATACTCAATTATTTTCTGTTCAGAGCTTTAAATTCTAGCCACATCTTTCACAGAACGACGAGTATCCCTCATAAACCATTTTGCGATTCTTTAAAGGACGCAGATGCTGCATCTGCATCTTCAAATTTATTACTTCGAACAGCCTACCTATTTCGGAACTGTAAAAGTCCAAACTTATTAATCTTAATGGTGAGAAATAAGTTCCGAAAGTAGCAATATTTATTTCAACAGCTTTGTACAAAAATTTTGTTTGTCTTTATAATTAAAATTTTTCCTTCGTTAAAGCGTAGTTCACACATTTAGAGATTTGTAAAGAACATAACACCGTGCCTATAAACACTGTTATTACAGATTTTAGCATTCCAAAAAAAAACTAGTTAAAACCTAACAGGCAATGACTTCGGAAGATAATCTATTTGTAGCTATGCATTAATGAAGCTAAACTGTTTAAGATTTTAACGACAGAAAAAATGTTATGATCTAAAAAATTTGAAACCAAGACGGAGTCTTTCTGTTCCTGCCAATCCCTTTAGTATTCCCAAACCAGCGCGTGAACTTGAAGCTGTAATCTGTATCAATGTTCCAGAAGATTAATCCAACGTAGATGAGCTAGGACTAGTGTAAACACAGTTCCGAGTCAACAAGGAGACAAGGCGCAGCAAAGAAAAGCCTATTGTTAGAATCTCTGGCAACACTGCCAACTCTTTGCCGTCGGTCGTGTGCCCGTTTGCATTCTAAAATGCCATGCGTAAGATAAAAATACCACGGTTCTCACGGAAAGTAATGATAAATCACGTGATTATATTCTGGAATATTTATCACACATTTATTCTTATAATAACTTAATTGGTCCCAAAAAAATACCTACTCTTTATCATCACTCACAACCGTCGATAATTTCTTGTGTGCACGACCAAAACGACTAATGTTCAATGCGGACTATGGGACACATATGGGCTATATGCTGTAACCAGTATTGAGAAGGGTTGACGAACAGAATACAGAGAAATATCGAGAAGAAAATAGGAAGAAAAAGAAGAAGGGGGGGGGGAGTGTTATAAAATTGTTTTATTGTTGTCTTTGGTGTCTCACGTACAGTTCAGGAGCCTTTAAAATGGTTTGTAGTTTTTACATTGTCAATACATCCATACTAATAATATTTAAAAAAATAAAATTGTGAGCGAGTCTTTTAGATTTCTCCAGTAATGTGTAAATATCTAACTTCGGTAACAAGCAAATTCATGTGTTCTCATGTTGCAAATCTTATATCTTATATCTTTAAACGAGCAATTCTTGTATGTATGTATGTATGTATGTATGTATATATATATATGTGTGTGTATATATAATCTGAATCTCGGAAACGGCTCCAACGATTTTCATGAAATTTAGTATGCAGGGGGTTTCGGGGGCGATAAATCGATATAGCTAGGATTCATTTTTAGAAAATGTTTTATCCGTGTTTTCAATAATCAACTTTATCGATAATCAACTTAAACATAAATGACTCTTCCTGACATCTATTGGCGAGTAATAATACCATTTTTTTTAATTGGGGGCAACTAACTGCTTTAACGACACAACAACACTAAAGCTACTCCAGTAGATGGCTTTGTTAAGCAACACTAAGCAAATGACGAACAACGAGAGCAACGTCTGCAAGATTTGCGGCAGCGTGCGGCACAACGTGTAGCAACTGAAAATGACGAACGAGAATACCGATTAGAAGAACAAAGACGTCGATACGGAAGACGCCGTAGGGCTTTAGAACTTAATAATTATTTACCGACTTATAAATGTGCCGTTACTGCAGCTGTGCAATATCACGCCTTAGGACCATTTGAAATTTTGTGTATCCATTGTGGTGCATTGCATTTCCCTGATGAACGCGTTTCTAATCGTATAAATATAAATTCTTTTGGTGACTGTTGTTTGCATGGATAAATTTTAATGGAGCAACCAAAATTTTCAAATGAATTAGTACGTCTCTTTTTAAACCGTTACCCACATTCGGAAGAATTTCATAAAAAAATAAGAAAGATAAACACATATTTTGCTCTAGCATCCTTCAATGTAGAAGATGACAAAATAATAAATAGCCATGGCATATATAGTTTTATTGTTTGCGGACAAGTATATCATAAAATGAATATGACAGCTCACCCGACGCAAAATTATGTTGGTGTCTTTGAACGGCCACTGTACGACCCTGATGAAGCCGTTAATGAAAGAGTTAACCATCTACTTAATTCTGGAATTACTACATCAATGATGAAGTTATTGAAGTTCATCATTCGAGCGCAAAATCGTAATGTACAGGGATATATAATGATGCGAGAAGTAGAGGACGAAATCAATCGGTTAACTTCTGCCCAAGGGTTACCCCCACCATACGTAAAGCTTTTATTTAGACTTCCAGATTAAGCTGATCGCAGAAGGTTTAATATACCAGCGTGTAATGAGGTTTGTGCAGTTTTTACACTAAATGCCGATCAAAGCTTTCCAGAAAATGAAATGATTGTTCACCAGCGCAATAAAAACATTGTCTCTTTAAATAATGTTGATAAGCGAGTCGAGCCATTTACTTACCCATTATTTTACCCAGCCGGCACGGATGGTATTAGCCCGAAAAAAAAAACCGAGCAAAGCTCGGTCATCCAGGTACTTAATTTAAAATATGAAACACGGACACGAAAGTTAATGTAAAAATCTAAATAATAATGCCGAGTGTTATAAATATACGAAAAGTATTCATTTTAGGGGAGAAAGATAAAAGATTTTCCTCTTTTTTAAAACTATAATTCTGTTTAAAAAGACGGTACTATTGATTTCTTAAAATAAAATATCGAGAACGCCACAATAATTATCGCGCAAATACAAATTCTTGTTTTCTCACATGAAACACGAATCTCGGGCCTCGAACAAAAAAAATTTAACGTAGAATTCATTAAAAATAATACGAGCGTGATAAATTAAGGAAAATGTGTTTAAATTTACAATTTTTTGGTCTTGAATCACACGTATTTTCTTCTCCCGACATTAGAATTCGGTACGGCGACAATAGATTAGCAGACGAACTATAATGAAATGGCTCTGATAAAAGCGAAAAAGACTTTAAAAAATGCATAGCATCCAATGCACACCTATATTAAGCACAATACATAGAAATAGACTAGAAAATTTTTAATAAAGAATCCCCAAGAGCCCTAGAATTTTAAATATCTGTGTAATTTAAATAAAGGTTTCACATGTCGGTCAAAAACGTACCAAAAATGTATTTCAAAATGCACCACTAAAATTAAATCACTGCATCGATTTCGCTGAAACTTAGTGGATGAGCGTATAATTTAAATATGATTAATTAAGCAATAGACAGCAATTTCTTTTAAGGACTCATTCCCAAAAAAAAATGTTTAAATGAAGGTTACCTGTAGATCCTGGTAATTCACACAAAACAGCATCGTTGGTAACTAAACACGAGCTAAAACACTTCAACTTTAACATAAGATTGCTTATAAATATATTCCAGGTTAGTTTCACTATCATAAAGTTTCGTCTGGAACAATACGTTTAGTATGTACTCTAATGTTTACGAAAGTGACTATATACGGGTTTATGTTGCTACACGTGGTTCAATCACCGTGTGTCACATTTACGTTCATCCACTTCCGTTCCTTTTTCACGAAATTACTCCTACAAAATACAGTGTGCGGGGAGCGAAGATGTTCACACATAAAAAAAAAAATATTCCAGGGCATAATCACCAAATAATGGTAAATAAATAAATACGATTTGCCTTTTTATATGAAATTTAATATTGCAACCGAAATGTTTATTGAAACTTTAAACATATGCAGTAGGTACTCTGCATACGCTCGCTCTTGTTGCCCGCGTCGTCTTGTCATCGTGCTGACTGTGTGTTCTTTAACCAGTTCAGCTACACGTTTGTCAGCGTTTCCTGAATGCCTTCGTCGGTAAATCAGCGGTGAGATGACGAACCACGCTTCGGCTAAGACGACAACGATGACCGCATCCCTATCCGCCGAAGACCTGGTAGGGAGACTTCGTGACGAGCAAATTCACAACGTGCGTACGCTTCGACGTCGAGGCATCACTGCCTGGGATACTAACAGGAAAGACGTAGAAAGAAGCATGTCGTGAGAGAACAAACACCACCACCACCATCACCACCAGAGATAAAACATTCAAGTAAACATATAGAAGGTACAAATTGAAAATTGGTGTAAAAATCATTCAATTAATTGTAGTTGCGAACAAATACGCTTGATTATTTTTTTTATAAGTTTTTATGATTCACGGATTAACCTGACATGACATTTATAGTAGATGTCTCTGTAATCATGCGCACGATTTTGCAGGAAAACAAATTAACTTTTTTTGTTCTAAGCCGGTATAAAATTACTTTGTCAACACAGAGGTCATTAGAGATGAAGCGAGGTTAATCGATGTGAATGCTGAAACGATTCGTAAGAGAGGGCAAACAGAAGTATCCAAAGAAAACACGACTTATGGCAACATCCACCAGGTTTCCCCACTTGATAAAAAATCCTGGTATGACGTTCGCCTTTGGTGGGAGACGAGTTACTTGCTCCCTCCCTCAACCACCGATGCCCGCGATTAAAAAAAACTGTACAATGTACGAACTGTACAAACTGGACCGGTGAATTTAATATTTATGAACAGCCTTCTCTATTCCGAAACATAATATACCATCGTCTGTGTCATGCATACTTTCAAACGTTTGCGGCAAATTAGTCCTTAGAATATGCAGTTGCTACTTTAGAAGTTATAACAACGCAATAAAATTGATTGTACACAATACTGAGAGTGGATGTGGAATTAATTAACCATGTGTTAACTACACTTATCGTGCCAGGTAACTAAGAACACTATGCACCTACAGTGACAGCAGAGGCGTGCTTAGAAAAAAAATTGTGTTATTTGTGTAATTCTTTTTTACAGTTAACTTTATTAGGTGATCTTAAACTCACATAAAACTAACAACCAATATGCCATACATACACTCTTAATTTATTTACGGAGGGGGGGGGGTGTTTGTGTGTGTTTCATAATCGATACCTAGTACAAATAAGATTTTTTTTGGAAACATTTGCTGATCTGAAATTATTACGAACTTTAAGCTCATGAACAACTGCAATAATTTGCAGACATTCCTTATTATATATAACATAAGGCATATTCTGATTATGTGTTGCTTACACGACAGTACTCTACCAAAAATACAACTATAAAAAAATACTGATCTACTTAAGACTTTATTCCGCACCGAGTCCCCACCCTCTTTTTTTCTCGCGACCTAAGGTCTGTTCTAGCGTGTATTACTCATATAATTACAATATAAAGGTAATGCAAAATTTGCGATTTCAACGTGCCAGATTTCAAAGTTCCACCCAAAAATATGTATATTTTTGATTAGAAAATATGTGAAATTCCTACAATTAAGTACAAATGACCGTAAACTCATTAAAATTGAGTCAAATTTAGGTATTTATTACTAAAAGTTAATTATGTCCAATGGTCATTTTCATTAGTCTGTATAAAAAAAATGTGAATGGTATGGACAAATTTTCACTGTTTTAAGGTTTTACTTTCAGCGTTCTGAGAAAATTGTGGGGTTCTACCTCACCGACGCGTGACTAACACTTTACTCTCGTTTGTCCCGATGTGTGTACACATTTTTATGAAAGAGTTGGAACAAGATCCCTACTTATTTACAAACAAAATTCAATCACTTATTCATATGCTTTGAGAACGAAGACCGTTCTATTGTACTGAATATTCGAAACAAGCGTCACGTATATACCACGTTCAAAAGAATTTATTTTTTGCTAGTTTGAATAGTAGGCGGAAACTTTCCACGCTGTTGCTACAAGTGATTTTAACGCACACATAGAAAACGAACGTTTCAAATATGATGCACAATCTGTTTGCCTAATAGCAGTCAATGCGTAGAGTAAAACATGATATCAAGGAGCAAAAATTTTTTTTTTATTTTTTAATTATATTTCTCCACTCGCCTGACAGAAATGAGAAACACACTGGGAAATCATGTTTTAGGAATGCACTTAGGCCTAAGTTAGCTACTGAAACAAGCACAAATGTTCCCATTGATAAACTCCTTACATTGCGATTGTTTTAATAAGCTAGATTTTTTAACTAGTGTCACAAAAAAAAAACTAGTGAGGTGGGGTTTTACCATTTATTTTCTTTCCGGCTGAAGACTGCAACAAAGCCTGTCTCGCTGGTTAACTTTGTATAAAAATATAAACATTTTACAATCTGGAAAATTTTAAGGCTGATTTTTCTTCAAAATTAATTTTCTTATTATTAGAAAATAATATGTATGCATTTTATTCCTACTTTATTTTAATTTTTCTTTAAAAACACATTAGGAAGTAATTAAATATATATCACAAAGATGCCTGAAAATTTATAGTGTGAAATGTTTCTACACAATAAAAAAAACTTACAAAATTCCATAACTTTTAAAATAATAAACCAATTATATGTATGTATCTATATATTGTGTGATGATGTATCCGATGATATAAAAATGTAATACAAACAAAATTACCAAATGATTGAGGACAGGAACGTATTTTCAGCATTTAGTTTTACGTTATAAAATTAAATATAGGCTACATTTATGCTTAAAAACTATTTTAAAAATATATTTATTAACTTTTAAAACTTTACTTAAATAATGGGTATGTTTCACCTAGATTATTGAACTTTCAAATATGTTTCGTATACCAAGTAAAAATTGCAATGTTAATGATTTAATTACTAAAATTAAATAAGTTAGGAAAAAGATAAACGCAGCGTTACACACGCCCACCAGGGAAAAAAAAAAAGAAGCTATATGACATGGAAAAAAAAAGTGCACCAGATAGTCTTATCACTAAAGTGATGACGTAAATATAGTAACAAAAAAAAACTCTTGCCGCTGCTCGGAGTGATGGATACACTACGGTGTGTTAACAAGACCCGATTTTATTTTCATAATCATACATCGTCAAGTGATCGTTCACAGCTTCTGGGGCAAGGGAGTCTTCCATCTATGTAATAATTTTTTTTTTCCATCCCAAAACAACAACGAATGGAAAAGAAACACTGAAGTATCTCGAGAGCCACTAGGCGGACGAGGCTGCCACTTCTGCCACAGAGCTTCCCGGGGCAAGAGAGAGGCCTCGATCGCCGGGAAGCCTGCAACTGCAGGATGTTTTGCCGCGAGTTCCAGTTCTATTCCCGCCCAAACTGTTTGGCACGCTTGGCACGAGGTCGCGCACCGCGACGACATTAGGGCGTGCACGAGTCGACACTCCGCGGAACAGCAAGCGAGATTGGTCCTCGTTTCCGCCCGGCAAGGGAAACAAAAAAAGTAACAAATGCGTCTTTCTCGCCTTCCTTCCTTCCCTCCTAGTTACCGACTGTTTGATCAAAGATCTTGCAAGATTATCGTGTGTAAACTTGGCGTTGTTGGCACGCCATTCCGACAGATGGCAGACGGTATTTCTAGTATGAACAATTTATCTGATAAACACATGGTACCAACAGTATTACAACGAAAATAACTTTCATTTTCTTGGAAATACATTTTTTTTTTAATTATTACACATATTTATGGTGAAAAATAAACCTTCAGTGCTTAAAAATAAATAAAAAATTATATCATGTTTGAGACCAGGTAACACAATACATAATTTACAATTTATTTATATAATATTTTTGCAGTCACACATCTTGCCGCTAGGTTATTTTTCACACTCTCGCCTGTGTTGCTAGGGCAGAGCTGTCCGGTATGATGATACTAATGCTGGAATCAAAATAAAACCGACGGCGGAGACGCGATTTCTAACCAAACATTGTCGAAACACCTATGACGTCAGCGCGACGAAAACGGCGGACGCGTCAGAATACCAGATCAGAAATATTTTCTATTTTCATCGCGTCGCGGGCGCGGCGTTTCTGAAATGTATTTGGGATTTTTTTTTTTCGAAAGATGGTTGAACTGGTGCATTTGTATTATTATTATTATTGTTGTATTTTCAAGGTTTCGTTTACTAAATTTATCTGCGAAATCTCTTAAATGTTCCAATTATACACATAAAGACATACAACTGAAAGATAGCATTTTGTTTTCAACAGTTTTTTATCGTCAAACATTTATATATATATAACGTTCGGCTCTTTTCAGCATAGCACACAATTAAATAAAATGCATTGTTATTAATAGTGACATACTGCTACTAATATAGTCTCTTCTTCGAAATACACAATAACTGGTGTTTAACAATAAATTATTTCTTTCTTTCAGAATGGCACAACTGTTATTATATTTTCAACAGAAAATAATTTATGATCTTAGGAAAATGAACAAATAGTAAAATAATATTAAATATTAAAATTTATTTTGACTAAAGATAGTATACAAAATATATATTAATATATTAAGAAGACGAGTAGTATCAATCCGGCCGCAGTGAGACAGACTATCACTTGAACACAAGTGTTCATTTGAACCGCGGCATACATTCGACGTACATTCGCACTAAATCCAACTAAAGGTGGGTTTACGATTATAAAAACTTAAGAATTATAAACTTAACCCGTTTGCCGAAGGGCATGTGGTTAAGTAACATCTTGTTTATGATTGAATTAGTGTTCGTAAATTCCAGACAAAACAAACGGGCGAGAATGTAGCCATCTTATTTAAGATGAATTTTTGTATTCGTAGGTATCGTCTGCATTTTGAAGAGAATTTCGGTTTGGAATCGTTACCGATTGATAATTTGTTCAACGTAACATTTTTATCCATGGTGGAATTAGTTATATACCGACTTGAAATACCAGACACGTGGCTTCGAGTGAACCTAAAAAATAACATCATTTCCGCTCGTAACCTAGAATCCGTACACAAATCAGAATCGAAGCTATTTAATTTTAATATATAAAGACTAGTTCATGAATTGCTAATATAACCTATTTCAAGCCACCATTAAAAGTGATCAGAAAATATATCATGAATTGTAAATTCATATTTAATTTGTGTACTCGTATAATAGAAAAAAAATTACCAGAAACACAACAGAATAATCTATTTCCGAAATCTTAAAAAAAATATATATTCTAATCATATCTTTAATGTTTCGTGCAGTGTTCTTCTAAGTATCTTATCATTTCTTAACAATATACCAGTAATTCCATATTTCCTACTTCTCTACCATGCATAACCTGCTTTCCCAACGAAACATTATTTCGCGCCAAAAACTAATTCTACTGTTCTCTGATTGGCTCTTCACACGAATTCTTAAGGAAAAAAATAAATTTTAACCATTGATTGATTGTTACACTTACGATTGGGCTTTCGCCCGGTGGCAAGGAGTCCCCCCCCCCTACTCCCCAATTCTTACATTCAGTATGTTTACCTTAATCATATTCCACTCCCTCCCCGTCCTCACCAGGAATTCTTGCCTTCCTATTTCCGTTCTTCTCCACTCTCTCTGAATCTTCCACCCATGATCCCTCCTCCCTCTACACATCCCTTTGTTCGACCTTTCTCCCAGCGTCCCTCAGTCCCCCTCACCCCTTGTCTACCTAAGAAACTTCACCAATCTCTCTACTTTCCTGCTTATTTATAGTGTCTCCCACCCCAGCTCCATCATCATCACCGATGGCCTGTGCACCATCCCCTGATGAGTCTTAAATCAACACATGATTAGCACACGACAAACATCAACCATTCCACTAGTATGCATAGTCACATGTAAACACGGCTAATTCTTAATTGTCAGTTTATAATTGTAACCCCGCCTAAATACGGCGTGCTGAAGCGGATGGATGGCGCCGACGTGACGGCAGCGCGCTAAGTGGACGTCCTTCGAACCACGAGCAGCCGGCTGGCAAGCAGCGATGCGTGCGCACGCTGGACGCACGCACGTCCTTGGCGTCACCGGGGACGCACCACAACGCCGAAATACCACAACGCCGAAATACCATAACGCCGAAATGCCAAATTGACCACAACGCCGACAGCTAGAAAACTGCTATGTACCACAACGCCGAATTACCACAACGCCGAATAACCACAACGCCGAAATACACTAACGCCGAAAAATGTCATTGCAGGACTGCCACAAAGGTTAGGTTAGGTTAGACTAGGTTAGGTTAGGTTAGACTAGGTTAGGTTACACTAGGTTAGGTTAGACTAGGTTAGGTTACACTAGGTTAGGTTAGACTAGGTTAGGTTAGACTAGGTTAGGTTAGGTTATATTACGCTAGGTTAGGTTAGGTTAGGTAAGGTTAGGTTTTATTGTGGTATTTCGGCGTTAAGGTACATTTAATAAACACACACAAATTCATTCAGTTGTTATTTGGGCGTTGTGGTACACAGCAGTTTTCTAGCTGTCGGCGTTGTGGTCAATTTTGACATTCGCGCGTTATGGTATTTCGGCGTTGTGGTAACGACCTGGCGTCAGCACGTTCCCTCCAACCGCGCATGATGGCCGGATGCATCGCATCGTTCTGCACTTCGATCCGCGATCCAAATCATCTTCGCCCGTCGCCCGAGAATGATCCAACGATCATTCCGCTTTTAACATTGCGCCAACACATTCTGGGACTATGGCACGGAAACGGAGACTGATCTCCCAGAACGTTTCATTATCGCGGCTACCTCTTCCACAATACACGGAAACGTAACACATGGCAAACGATGACATTGAATTCCACGGTTTCGAAAATATTAATTAAATAAAAAAAAATTATCAGCTCCGAGAACATAACACGATTAAGATTTACATGTAAAATAAAAATAAACCACAAAGTGGTGATGGAACAATTTTTAACGTACTGTATTTAAAATGCAAACAAACGTGGTTACTACCGCAGCTAAATACTCGGCTTCAATTGTCGCACAGTGTCAAAGGGAGACCTTCAGAATATCCATTCCGTGCGTTCCGTATCCGTTTACACGATCCGTATTTTCCATCCGCGTCGCTGAAGAACGGGCCTAAATAATCTCTCATGTGAACCCAAGTTCATACGTTTCCAATCTGCGGCGACAGGCGGCAGCACTGTCGAAGGAATGTTAAATGCGTTTCCTTTTTTAACCGACTTAAAAAAAAAGAGGTTATCAATTCGACTGTATGTTTTTTTTTATGTTTGTTACCTCAGTACGTTCGACTGGGTGAACCTATTTTGATGATTCTTTTTTCATTTGAAAGCTGGTGCTTCCCGTGTGGTCCCATTTAAATTTGGTCCAGTTCTGACAATGGCATCCATGAGAAAACCATATAAGTCTTAAATTTTCATTAAATGTGTGCGCGACAAAAGGACGAATAACTCAATATCACGCCAACCGATTTCGATAATTTTTTTTTTATTGGAAAATACGTACTTCAAGGGTATTTTAATGAGAGTTTGGTTAGGTTCTGATCATGGGATCCATGACAAAGTAACGGAACTCTTCAATTCTTAGGAGCCTGCCATGGCGCTAATTAGCAATAGCAACATTTTTTTTTAAGTTTGTTATTTTAATTTCATTTAATTTGGTTAAACGTGACTTCAAGAGGTAGTTCTTCAAGACACAGATAAGACACGACTAACACGGGCCGATACTGGTACATGAATCTATAATGATCTGTATAATGAAGAAGCACATTAACATATATTATTATTTAAAAAAACACTTCATACCTGTATTTATATTTACGAACTTAAATTAAAAAGTATAAAATAAATAATACTTCAGAGTCCCTAAAAATGAAAAAAATAAACAAACATTTTAACAAAAAAAAAACTTCAAAATAAACAATTCCAACATAAAATAATATGCACTAAAAAGTAAAAAAATAATTGTGTATTCTTCTACAACTTAATAATTAAATTACTTTTTCTTTTTATCTAAGGAAACAAATTAACTAGCATACTTGGCTGACACCGACTCCAAAAATAACAATAATTGTAACTACATTATATTATCGTAATAATTTGATTGACTTTTAAGTAGTCTAATATTTTTCATTTCATTTTACTTAGGAGAACTCTATAAAACATTTTGATCATTGTTTGTTATTCATAGGTATGTGTTGAGTTATATTTGAAGTGGGTTGGTACCTACCTACCTACCTTCTTGCGTGGTAAACACATAGATCGTACATACATATTGATGAGTAGAAAAAGTAATTTGATTATTAAGTTGTAGAAGAATACACAATTATTTTTTTACTTTTTAGTGCATATTATTTTGTGTTGGAATTGTTTATTTTGAAGTCGGTTTTTTGTTGTTAAAATGTTTGTTTATTGGGCTGGAACCATATATGAAGTCTCTACAATCCATCGTGCTATGACAAGCAAATGTTTGATGTCGTCGGCACAAGATGGCAGCTCACGCGGTTACTGTCTCGTCCCTTTTGATAATTTTTAGTTGCGGACGACGAATGCCGTAAAATCTGAGTTAAACGAAACAGTCTAAAATATTAATAGGATTTTCCAAGATGTCAAGAATGTAAAAGAAAAAATGAGACGAAATAAAAAGCCGTATTAAAGCAGTAAACTAAAATAACGTGCATTAAAAAAAAGGCTTCCAAAGATCTTCGCCCGGAGCTCAAAACAATGGTGCAACAGAAATTGTGGCCGAACCAGTTATTGAAACGTCACGCCAACTCTAATTGGTGCAACTGGTCATTAGTACCTCCGCGGCGTTTTAATGATTACACTTTCCGAGACTACCAAGCCTGTCTGTCATTACTATTATTTCAGAGCTTGTCCTGCAAACTCATTATGATAGCACTCTTGCACACTATATTAGGTCTCAAATTTTTTTTTTCAACAGTTGTTTCCTACAGATGGTCTAACAGCGGTAAAAACCGAAAACGTTCACAATTGTGACTTGTGTGAACTTTTACAACCGAAAACAATTAGTATTTGGAGAGAAGATTTGTTAGACAACAACAAATGAAATAGAGATATCGGAATAAATTACTGAGAAAAAAAACAACTAAAGTAATTACAATAAAAAGAAATAATCAAATAAACGAGTGAACTGAGCCTTAAAGAGTGGTTGCCGTTAATATTTCAACAGTATTTCGTGATCTTTCCCAATGAATCTACAAAAGATAATATTGAAAAAAAAATTGGCATTCTTTAAATAGTACTTAAAAATAATATATGGGTACATTTTTGTGATAAAATTATTATCTTTTGGAACAATTTTATGTTTTTTTAATGTGCATATGCTAAAATTCTTGACTGTAGCATTGTATCAGTATTTATAATATTTGACAGTATTAATAAGTAATTTATTGCGATTCGTCGATAAATAGAATCGTTCAAAATGTTTGCCTTCATAGTATTTTGATTACAGTAAACAACAATTTATCGGCTTTCATCTCATAGCGAGACTTGCAATGTCTACCACACTTCCTTTTTGGTTTGGTTTTTCAGAGTTGATTTTATTACAGGTTGCGTGCTTGCGTGAACGCTCACAATATAGCTACGTATTCAAACTGAGGTTAAACATTGTTACACTTGTGGACATTTTGAGCGACTTAACTTACGAAAAACAAACACTTATATTTATTAAATACATATTGAATAAATTTTTGCTTAATTAACTGCATGTTATTTTTTTTTGTGCAGTAGGTGCCAATAAGGAGGATCAAATTGATGACAGACCTGAAACCTTTTTAGGTTTGAAGGCAATGTTACTGACTGCATCATAATAGCTTTAATTGAATGCATATTTTTTTTATTTTACTCAGCCGTTAATATTCTCACAACTTCGATAATATCGATATTTCACAAATGGGAACATTTCCTTCCCGGGTTCAGTATTGGGTGACGCGTAATCCCTTCGCATCCATGCTGCAAAAGGCTATGGAAAACCGTCGCACAATCATCTGCCAAAACAAAACCATACGTGCGTCACGGCTTCCACTACCGCGGCGTTATGTGGGAGTCGTCGTGCTCGGACACGAGTATTAAGGAATATCATAATCATTATCATAATAATAATCAACAACAACTAAGCCAATGGAGAAGAAAATTACCCGTATTTCAAAGCTCAACTTCCATTTGCACATTGTGTGGTTCGCTGGCACTTCGGAAGCAACACGCAAATATACTATTTTACTTGAAAACAAAGCCACACTAACATTATAATTCCATAATACTAAATGTGTCTAATCTACTTCTCAATTTATACACCTCCATGTTTGAGAAGCCCAAACTCGACGCTATTACGAAAACTAGCTTGATTTTTTTTTTTTTTTTTTGCTATAGGTCCTTTTGGTGTAAAGCCGACTCAAAACAAGGTTTTGTACCGCCTGAATTTCTATGCACTCATTTGCCTTAAAGTTTACGGCGAGCAGTGAATGAAAGTGCACATATTATGACACGAAAATGCTCACTTTA
This sequence comes from Bacillus rossius redtenbacheri, assembly GCF_032445375.1. Classification (NCBI taxonomy): domain Eukaryota; kingdom Metazoa; phylum Arthropoda; class Insecta; order Phasmatodea; family Bacillidae; genus Bacillus; species Bacillus rossius. Next base: position 33,022,965 of record NC_086337.1, on the reverse strand, counting down.
CTATATAATCCTAAAAAAAAATAATTAAAATATCATGCTAACAAGATAACTAAGCGGTGTAAAACAGTAGGCTATAATATTTTAAGACACAGAAGCAACGCAATAAACTGACGTGGAGATTTGCCATCTTACATCGCACAACTACAGGACTAGTTATAACGCAGTAATTTAATTGGTACTAAGTTTGTTCTTTGCAATGAGGAAGATTGATTTAAAAAAGTCTTAGAAACATGAGACATTGCTGGTTTTCACTGTACGTCACAGAGAAACCTCAAGAATGGACAAGAAAGATACATTCAAAAACACACAGAAAAACATGCTCAAATCAGCCAATGTCAAATGAAGGGTACAGGCAAAGAACAGGGAATGCCAAAATTTTTGTGTTTTAGTCTTTTAAACAAGGTAACATTTTTTTTTTATCTAAAGCAATTTCGTTTTTAATCATTAGTTTCTACAAAGATTAACAGAAGTCGCTAACAATACGTTTCTGTCTATGCCCGAGGGGAATAAAAGTGGGAATGCCATGCCATGCCATGCCGGTACAGCAGAAGGATTGTTCAAACATTGACACGTGTGATTTTGAGGATAGCATTCTCGCGCGTTATTGTCGTTGGCTTTGTGTGTAAAACATGTATTTTAATTATTCTTTCTAACACTGATTAAAGATGAAAACAATAATTGTTTTACTATTAAATCGACAAAGAAAATAAAAAGAAAAGACCGGTAGAACTAAAGATGTCATGAAAAGGTCGCACCTTTCAAAAGCTCAAGATTTAAGTGTTTCGATAATTTGTGTGAAGATAATGGGCGAAACATTATTCAATACTTCAATTCATTGGATAATGCCAGTGAGCAGAACTTATATTTGTCGGGGCTAACAAATGTTTCTAATGTTCAATGCAGAAGAAGCAGAAAAAACAGAAGGTGAAGATAGTTTTCATAGCACTACATACAACTATACAGCTAGAGTTAAAATCGAAGAAGACATGAAATATGTAACTGTATGTTTCAAAGCATTTATTTCAATACATGGCATTACCAAGGGAAAGGTTGAATATTTGCAACAAAAAAAAAGTTTGAAAACAACTGGAAGAGTTCCTGTAGAACAAATAGGAAAGCATGAAAACCACAAAACAATTGAGGCGGTCTACGTAAAACGGGCGTATGGGTCCATACGCCCTTTTTACGCAGATCGCTTTATTTGATCCACCATTTCGTGTAGAATTCAGTGGTGCAAGTTTCATCGCAATATCTTGAAAATTGAAGTTGGTACACCTGTTTTTGTGAGGTGATGTCAGCTGGTTTTCACAGTCAGGTTTTCTTGTTTTGTGGTTATGTTATCTTTTGATAGTCCTGTTCGTTTGATTTGTTTTAAACTCATTGACTGTGTTTTCATATAGATCTAGTATCTATATTAAATTTAAATTACAGGAATAATGATTACTATGACAACAGGAGAAAGCAATGAAATATTCTTTTTGTGTTTTCTCAAAACATCATTTTTGCTTATACGCCCGTTTTACGTAGACCGCCTCAATTGCACCAGAAATTCTAAACAGATATTCTGGTTAACACCACGACGACAACACAATATACTTCCTAAAGACAAAACATTTGCGAAGTTTAGGGAACTGATATCCGGTCATCAGGCACAGACTGATAGTGAACAGTGTGTAGTTAAGTTTAATGCAGGGACCTGAGCAAGTTTTGTAGACATTCAGTAGATTATTAGGCAACGTGAAGATTTCATAGAAAGGCGTGTGTTCGAATGCTAGGCCTATCTGAGTCAAGGATTACAAGTGAAGGTACCTTACAGTTCAGAGTAAGCCGGTAACACGTGAAAGTTAATTAGAGGGGGGTTCCACGACTTTTTTTTTCGTGGAAAACTGATCACCTAAAAGCTTATCGAGATCCCATAACTCCTACGTTAAATTAATGACTCCACATAAATATTACCCGTTCTAGTCAGTCTCACTCCTTTCACACACTGTTCCAGGAAATAATTGACGCCCAAAATGTCATTACAGTTTATTCCCCTCTTAAGGGGCCCGCCTCGTCAGGGGCGTATGTGTGTTAGTGAGGCGGGGTGATAAGCGCGACGCTCGCTGGTGCTTCCAGCGCGGTATAGCCTCTAAGCGCAAGTCTCTGAACTGGCGCGCATTCGTCTCGTCGTCACAGGATAACTGTGAAATTTGAGCGGTGACCGTAACATTATATGGCGGAGAAATGAAGATAAAGGTGTTATGCAAGCCCCTTAAGTGCTTTCAAGAATCTGTACTGATTGTTTTATGCCTAAAAATTACTCTGGAAACACGCGTTTTAAGTGTAATTTTTAGGCATAAAACAATCCGTACAGATTCTTGAAAGCACTTAAGGGACTTGCATAACACCTTTATCTTCATTTCTCCTCAAATTTCACAGTTATCCTGTGACGACGAGACGAATGCGCGCCAGTTCAGAGACTTGCGCTTAGAGGCTATACCGCGCTGGAAATACCAGCGAGCGTCGCACTTATCATCCCGCCTCACTAACACACATACACCCAAGTTTGCAGAAGCTGTCGCAGTATTGGTTGGGAACTGGTGTCGAGCTACAATGGTTATCTAAATCGCCAAAGACCTCCAATATATTTTTGAAACTTCAATACAAGCCAAAATTAATGATTAATTAAATGAGGTCAACATCTGTAGTAAAAAAAAAGCAATGACGATTCCGTAACTTTAATTGTAATTGGAAATATAGTAAGTAGTAAATGCATTCATGTATTACATATATTTTCTTAACCCTTTTTCGCAGCAAGATTAAAAACACCCTACAAATATCGTTTGAGTTATGTTATACATGAATTATGTTAAGTAAATCATTAATGAAGAACTGGTAAGAGTAAATAGAAAGTGAGTTTCTCCTTTAACCCTAGGTAGATAAGCTTTTAAATGCATATACAAGATGACATAGAAAAATAGGAACTTTTGACAAACAAATAAAAACAAAATACATGCAACAACACAATATTTTATTGACAGTAATTGAACCATCACAACTTGCCTTTTAAGAAACAACAATCCAAATGATAAATTATGGCAATGAAAATTACGTCCTGTAACTAGCGTTCTTGTCTACGTATACATTATTTCTAATCTGTTCAGGTTCCCCATTGATCGCTGCAACATCTCAGCTGGGATGTCACGAATGTTTGTCTTCAATTTTTTTTTTTGTTTTCATTCACCCGGTGTCCTTGGTAGAGTCGTGTGGACTCGACTCTTGAGGCAGCCCCACGAGAAGAAATCACAAACTGATAAATCCAAATTATAATTTGGATTGTTGTTACTTAAAAGGCAAGTTGTAATGGTTAGATTCCTGCCAATAAAGTTTTTGTTGCATTTAGGCTTTTTTTTTGTTTGTTTGCCAAAAGTTCCCGTTTTTTCTGTACTACCTTGTATCTGAAGCGAATTCGATCTACAAATCTTTGGCTGCAAAACATTACGAAAAAGAGAAGAAAAAAAAGTATTAAGTGCTTCCCAAGGCTGATACAAGCCATTGAAGTTCGAGTTGAAACTGTATTTATTGTAAATAATATAAAGTATTTAAGATGGAACACTAAGGGTCTGGATGATGCTTAATCAAACCAAGTTATATAAATACCGAAAAACCTATTGTGGTTGTAACCAGCATCTCATTAAAATGATGAGTAGCGCCATGATTTTTTTCCAAGCATTTTTTCTGGCGTGACATCAAAGAAATAATTTTACGACAGCGAGAAGTATTGCGGTGGTTGTTGAACTGTGTCCAATTAAACATTTCAAAGACATTGAAAACATTTCAAATACTTGCTCAAACAACAACAACAACAACAACAACAACAACAACAACAACAACAACAACAGCTCAAACTTCAAAGGCGTATTCAAGCCTTGGGAAGTACATCAGAATAAGTCGTGCATACGTTTGTTTTTAATTTTTGACGTGACAACGTCTAATAAATCGATGAACGCCGGCTGCACGCTCGAAAAAGTGTCCCGTTACGCACATGGTTCCGTTACGCTGTGTCCCGTTACGCTCATTGTACGCTTGCGCCGCATCTCTCTCTTCCACTCGATTGTTTATAAAGTGAAGTGAAAAGTTAAAGTGGTTTTCATTGCTTATTACAACAAAAATTTCGGCAATAAGGTTAATTATTCTTGCATTTTAAAAATCTGATTACTAGTATAATTACAAGTATTTATTCTTTTATTATTAAAATAAAAATGATTCAATTTTATTCATAAAGTATGCAATAATTTCATCATTTTTTTTATTATGACGTTGTCACGTTAAACTATCGTCCGTAAACCGACTTTACAGACAACCAATTTTTTTCTTCCGTGATGAACTTGGAGCTAAAGTTAGTAAGTCGGAATTTTGACGCACTCTCGGAATGGTTTTACGCCGCTTTCCACGCCTTCTTCTTCAGAGATGTGCTCGGTTCATCTCCCGCAAGGGTACCTCGACCACAAAGACGGAGACACGCATCGACGAAATAAAGTAAATGGTTAAAGAACTCATCCCTTGGTAGGAAACCATGCCCCAACATTTTCCCGGAGTGATTTCGGTTAAATATGAAAAATCCGACTTCATTAAACAAGGTGGGTGATATCGACTTTTTTTTTTTTTCTCACAAAAGTAAGATATGATGTAATAAACGATATTAGCCTATCTGTCGCTTAGCTGCAAGAAGATTTCTATATTCAATAAAAACAAAAGGTTTCTAAAATATAATATTTTGAACGGCCTTTGTAATCGCTTTAGCGGAAAAGTAAACATTGGCTGTTATAAGAATTATTTTCGGGAGAGGATTTGGAAAGAAAATAAGGGGGGGGGGGGGGGGAACAAAATTTGTGTTCAGAAAAATTACGCCAATAACAAGGGGTTTGTGCAGTTACATTATCATTCTTAACATGCACCATCTCCTGTGTGGTTGGAGTTCCAGTTTTTGTTAACAGCCCAACTTACGTTACCCAAAATAACACACGGCCTTCACCGAGATCTCACATATTTAATTACTAAAAAAATCATTTGTTTCTGATATTGTGCAAACGAAAATTATTTCTGATGTCATAAGATATTTGATAAAAATTATGTTAATATATAAATAAAGAACATCTGTGCTATTTACCAATAATTTTAGCAGCAACAAATTAAGTGACCAAAAAAGAAGAATATAATATTGTTACGAACGTTGGCAAGGCCACGTGACGCGCAGGTGCAGAGCTAGCTGGGCTGCATCACATGCCGCTGTAACATGAGATGTGCTGTGCGCACCTGGGTCGCCGCTTCCCCTCCCTCCAGCCCTCAGCTCCCCGCGCGGCGCTGTTAGTTTGACATCCGAAACCTGACAGCTGCGGAGTTACGCGAGCCGCCGACACGTGTTTCGAGAGATTTCTGCCATCGGGACGGCTCGGAGTGACGCGACAGGTCCCGGCCGCTCTCGTGAGTTCTGGAATTGCGCCGGGGCCTATATATAGGCCCAAGGACGTCAGGGCGGAGTCAGTAGAGAGTAGAGAGTAAGTTCGGAGTGTTTAGGCGGGGGCTTTCCCGCGGCGGAGTTTCCGGGCGATAGTGCCGCAGGTGCGGCAGAGTGGCGAAGTCCTTGGACGAAGGTTCCAGGGCAGGGAGTGAGTGAGTTCAGTGGAGTCAGGAGTTTTCCCGCGGCGGAGTTTCTGGGCGATAGAGTCACGGGCGCGGCGGATTCCTGAGCGAAGTTGCGAGCGAGGAGTCGAGCGGATCCTCGGCGAAGGAGGAAGTGCGTCGGCGGCGGTGGAGTGCGGCGACGGAGTCCCGCGGCGGAGATCCACGAGGGGTGCTGCGGCGAGAGTTGCTCCAGAGGTGCGGCCCAGCGAGGTGTGTGGAACGAGTGACTGGGGAATAGACCTTTCTTTAAGTGTAATGAATTATTTGGCAATTTTAGAAGATTTTTGTAAGCGACATAAGTAGTGGCAATAAATAAAACTGTGTAGTGTAATAAAATCTTTAATTGGGCTATCCTTTACGAACCCACGGTAAATCGTAACAATATAAAAATTCAAAAGGGCGTAACTTCAAAAAAACAAAGCTTTCAAAAAATTTTCGGGCATACAAACACATTATGTACATATAAGACAAAAATAGCAACGGTTTTTTAATATAATTATACGCTTGAAATGTATAAGCAGATTGAAAAAAAAAAATTCCTACAGAGCATGAGTATAAAATTTAAAATATCATCAAAAGATTCCCAGTGACGCAAACTTATATTTCCCAAACTGGAAAAACTTTCACCGGTTTTCGTTTAGAGCTCTACTTTCTGAGATACGAGCTTTTTTAAAAAATAATTATAAGCATAGTTATTCGTAAGGCACCTAAGGTGTTCCACTATATAGATTACTTCAAATGTTACTCTAGTGTTGTACTTCCATCTTCTATTTCATAAACATCTCTTCGGAGTAGGCTATATCTGTGCTTCATGATACAAGGTATACATATCTCTTTGGCGTTAGTCAGTGAGTCAGTGATGATCGTAACTACATACAGAATTAATATAAACACGTGTATAACATTAATTATTTAATTCAGTCAAATTATCGAGATAAATTTTAATTAATAATGAAAATAAATCGATATTGTGAATAGAATGTTTATTCTAATTTACCGTGCATTATAAGTCAGTGAGTGACTGCCACGCTACTTCAGTCCACCTCTGCTCCTCTTCGTAGGTACGTCACTGTCCGTCCTCGTACTCCGAATAAATAATAATAATAATAATAATAATAAAACTAACCTTAATCCTGCATGCAAATAATTAATAGAAAACGTCCCGACATAAAGGAAGTCTGATATACATGTGTACTAATTAAATATCAAATATACAACAATTCGTCAGTAAAATAATAAAGAGGAGCACTTTGGGTGCCAATTTCAAGTTTTTGTATCCAGCAATGGGAAAGCGGCCTTCTTTCAGGATAGACGATGGCGCAGTCCGGAGACGACGGCTATTTTTAACAATAAGGTCCAGCCCTCGCAGCGCCACGTCGGCTGAGCGCGCAGCTGTGCAGATGGGGTCAGAACAGCTGCGCGCGCCGGGGAAACTGCACGTTTCCAGCGCATTCCTGCTCTTGCCAACACGACCTTGGACGCGTTCTGGTCTGAAACACCGCCCCCCCCCCCCCCCCCCCCTAATGACAATGGCAGCTGAGGCCGTGTCCGAATTCACCCACAAGTTTGTACTGACATGTGTAACTAACTGTCCCGGGAAGTGACATCGGAACGGGCTGTCCGAACTGGAAGTGAAGAACGCAGGTATAGCAAGTCAACGAACCTGTGTGATTCTGGCATACGGTACGCAGAGCTACATGAAAAAAAAAAAAAAAATACTGGCGTCTGTTTACGAAAAGTATTGAAGAATAAACTGAGGGCAGATGAGGATGAGTAGTTAGTTCTGTTTCGTATTCAAACGGTAATTTTATAGGAGTGAAAATGCGTAAAACATTTGTTTCCAATTAGTTTTTTTTTTTTTAAGAATCAAACACCAGGTATAGTTTCTTAAACTTGCTCAAGGGACTTGCAATACAACTTAACTTCATTCCTCCGCCATACCAGGGGCGCAACAACAGGTGGGGGGGGGAAGGGTATTTTGCCCCCCCCCCCTTCTGAAACCTTGAAGTGGGGGCAAACGGGGGCAAAGAAAGTGCTGTGTAATCAATTTTTAGATAATAAAACTGCTTAAATAGCACCATTTTCCACCTTGAAATACAAATTTTCCCGGGGAGGACCCCCGGACCCCCCGCTTCAATAGGGGGGATCGATGATTCTTACTAAAAAGGTATATTGCCCCTCCCCCCTCTCCTTGTGGAAATTTAGTTGTTGCGCTCCTGCGCCATACAATGTTTATGGTCAACGCTCAGATATCACGCATGGCCTACGCGCTTGCTCAAGAGACTTGTCCTCCCGCCACACCAAGAAACGCAGGCGTGTTTTCGCCGCCGCACAGTGTGCAATATGAGCATTCTGGCGGGACAAAATTCGAAACTCAAGCCAATGATGTTTCCTTTTGCTTTTATTTGCTGTTTTAATTATTTTTTAGTTAACTTAATGATTTATGACAATTTTGGCAGCAAAATTTATAGTATTTATAGAAGACCATACAAGGTTACATTACTGAAATTCGTTTACTTTGCAAAACAACGTACAATGGTTTTTTTTCAAACCAGACTTTACTTGTTAGTGAAAATTCTTTAGTTAATGTTTTTATATATGTACAAAGTTTTTAAGTTTTTATAAAATTAAATGTATTACTATATAAGCGTTTTTCTGCCACACTTTGAAGTTAAAAAGGTTTTTACATAAAATATTTGAGTATGCAAATATCACCAAACAACAGTTTTTTCAAACGCCTCAACATTAATACTGTAACCACTTGATATGGATTCCAGGATAACACGGAAGTGATTAATAAGGGCTTCATTATTTCACGTGCATTTTTGAAGAATCTCCTGGCAGTATTTCCATCATTTGTGTTTCCACTACCGGGTATTAGCGTGTCAACCACTAGACCCCAACTCATCTCTAATTATTTTCTTTATTTCATTTTTTTCTCGCTTCATACTTTGATCCAACACGTGCTCCTCGGACCTGCCACTTTTTTATATCCAACCTGTAAGATATATGCAGCAAGCATTCGAAGCTCCGAATCCAGGCATGGAGTGTAGACAGACCAAATGCATATGTTGATGGATCTACATTTGATTTATGTGATATTTCGTTTTTGTTCATTTGTTTAGGAGATGCTCCACTTTTATAACATTTTTGTGATGACCGATTATTGGACAAAGCATTGCAAATTTTTCCATCAACCATAGTCATCAACATTGTTTGACGAACATCTCTTTCATTGCCACAAATTGTCACTCTGGTTGGTGACAGTTAATTTATTTGTTTGTTGATGTTCTTACTTTCATCTTGGATTGCTTCTGTTTCCTTTTTAAAGAGCAATTTTATTGGTCGACAATATCTAGTAGAGGAAGGTCTTGGATTCTGCCAAATAATTCGTTTATGATCTTCATTTGTGTGGAGCTGCAGAGGAACAAATGATATAACGAAAAGATATTCGTCATAGGGAACCTCGCCTGTTTTTTTCTCAGACCTCTGTTTAAATATACTGTGGTCTGAACTTCCATCGCAACCCCACTTGCATATTAACGACATGTCATTGATATCAGATTCAGACAGCATCTGGTTTACTACTTTATTTTGCACTAGTAAAATGCGTTCAATGGCGTGGTTAATAAGGGCTTGTAGATTTATTTCTGCACTCAGTTTAGTGATCAAAATAGCTTCTTTAAGTGGGTAACACATTTGTTTGGCTTCCTGTAACATGTAATATGGTGGATATATATTACAGTTTCTTTCTTTGGCTTGAGACTGCAGAAGCTTGTATTGGTAGGTTGTAAGTTGTGCGTCAAGAAGAAAAAGCCAATGCCTCTTTTTTTTGTAAAATATAGGTTCTTTATCGGACATTCTTGCTTTCTTTAGTTTTGCGCTCTTTGTGGCGATGCTGTAGATAATTCTTTAACAATATCTGCTGCATCTCTTTTCCCAGCAGCTCGTGAACTTACTTCAGTGGCAAATGAGATCTCTTCAGGAGTCTGGGACTGCAGCAAATGTTGAACTTTCCTCCATTTACTCTTTCTGCTACAATATTTGAAACGCTTCTTAGGACGTCCAGCATCAGTTGCAGGCGATGTTCTTGGCCCAGGTGTATTCCAGGGTTGTGTAACAGCAGACGAAAACATTGCCAACAGTTCATTTCCTAGTTTAAATTCCCCCCGAAGCTACTGTGTGTTTCGCTGAACAAATCTATCATAATGCCTTACGCTTTGCGCCCAAAGTTTATTCAGTTTAATTAAAAACAACTTCACTCTATTTTTTTTAAGATAGTTTGGATGTTTTCTGGCTCTTTTTCCAAGATAAAGAAACTCACTACGTATTTACATACTTCTTCGTGCCTTTTTTTTTTCTCACTACGCAAACAAATGTTAAAGAGATCGCCACGTGACATGCGCAGTACCTCTGAAAAAAATTAAAAACCATCAATCGCGCAAATATGCGCAGAATATTAAAGCGAAAACATTTAATATAAATATGGAGCATTGCACTACAGAAGTTTCGTGAGGGTATATTGCGGACTTTTTTTTATAACTCTAATTGAAATTTATGAAGTTTACATTTTATTGTTATTTTTCGTCAGATAATAAATAATAAATATATGGATAAATATTCACAATGAAGTATGCGTTACTCATACAAATTAAAGAACATACCTTTACGAACGTCTTCCACTATCATAAAACAAGAAAACACCACTCGTACTAACTGTGCCAGCTCTTGAAAGAGCGCACTCCGCACCAATACTGCCCCGGGCCGGGAGCGCTCCTCCGATACAGCTCTCTTATCAGCTCTAAAAAAGGCACGCAACATTTTTAAAACGGTCAACCAAGCACATTACAGAATGGTCTGAAGTCTCTACTATAACATTTTAATAACCACAACCCATAATTAAAAAGTCGAAAAAAATAGTTTTGTCCCTCTAGATTGGTCATATTGCACACTGTGCGCCGATCGGCAAGCGAACTGGCCGGAGCTGAGATCGCCGGCGGCGGCTTCTAGGACGCTGGACCGCCGAGCAGCCCGAGAACGACAATCCCCGCGCGGTTTTATCGCGACGTGAGTTACGAGCCGGGGGCGAAACTCTGATAACAGCGGCAACAGAAGAGCGGGCTCGGATGAATGGCGCGGCGCCTGTCAAGTCGCTCGGGGTCGCTCGAGTAAACAAACTTGGCGGCTATCGCTTCACGGGGGGCACGGGATGCGAGAAAACACACAACATCCAACAACACGAGGGGAGGGGGGAAAAAAATAACAACTTACAAAAAAGTAGGTCGTTGACAGCAGGCAAACGCTGTGTGGCGCGGTGATGTCATTTGTAGGGTGGAAACATTTGGTAACCTCGATTAGTAAATTATCATTCGTATCTTACAACAAGAACGCCTCTGTCCAATGTGTGGAGGCCAGGAAATTTCGGCGTCAGACCAAAATTATAATACTGTTACGATTTACTACAAACAAAAATAATAAATCGTCGTGGTAAAACTACTGGGTTCGTAGATGGATAGCACAATTAAAGATTTTACTACACAGTTTTCTTGATTGCCAATAATCTTCTTAAAAATGTTTAATCCCCAGTCAATCGGTTTTTACACACCGCACACCTCGCTGGGCCGCACCTCTGGCGCAACTTGGCCGCAGTAGCCCTCGTGGACCTCCGTCGCGTGACTCCGTCGCCGCACTCCGCCGCATCTGCGACACTAACACGCAGACTCTCTCGCCCCGGAACTCTCACTCAGACACTCACCCCGGAACTCCACCGCACCCGCGGCACTATCGCCCCGGAAACTTCGTCGCGTGAAAACTCCCAACTGCCCACTAAACTGCCTCGGAGGCCGGCGTCCTGGGCTTATATAGGCCCAGGCGCCCTTCTAGAATTCACCAGCGCGAGTGGGACCAGTCGCGTCATTCCGTACCGACCCGACGCGAGAAATCTCTAGACACGCGTCGGCAGCTGCCAGGTGTCAGTTACGTCGCTGAGATAAAGCTACGCGCGGGGATCGGAGAAAAGAAGGGGGGGGGGGGGAGAAGCAGCGACCCTTGTAATCTACCAGGCGCGCGCGTCACGTCTCATGTTGCAGCGGCCACGTGACGTCAGTGGCCGTGCGGAGCCGCCAGGCAGCTCTGCACCTGCGCGCCGCGGCCCTGCTTACGTTTCGTAACAATACCTTAAAACTATGTGTCAGAAAGCTTGTGTCAAATTTAATAGTTATAAAACCCATTTACCAACTGTCACTTGCAAAGCATCACACATTGTTTGTTTGCGAACACTGTTCATAGACGATCAGAGGCAAAATGATACGTAGACCATTATCACTACCATTAGTAACTGTCATATTTGAGACAGTTGATGCAAAGGATTTGGCAGACACACAAATATAACTTTTCTAAACACATTTTTTTAAAGAAATGTTTAGCAAAAAAAAAAAACAGTCATTTCTGTTGTCCTTACAAACAGTTGTAAGCATGGGCGTAGATCCCGGGGGGGCCAGGGGGGCCCGGGCCCCCCTGGAATTAATGGGCCCCTCCTTGGGGGGGCCCACTTCGTGATTTTAAAGTTAATGGTGTACACAACATATATATCAGATTATTATTTACAACGACGACAGACACTTTGACATGCTTTACATTCCTAACTTCGAGTTCCGTAGTTATTTTCCCCTACCCCTTCTGCGAAAGCCATGGTATGGAGTTTTCCAGTGTGAACTTTGAAACCCTTAATTCCTAGAAACCGTTCATTCCAAAGGACGAAGCTAGGGTAGGGTTCCGTTAGCATTTCCTCCCCATTGTTACCCACACTACCTTGTCCTCTGAAACGACAGTATTATAGGTTTCAGGTAGTCTGTTTTTAAAGTGGTTTTGCTCTCGTGGGCGCCAGTCTTCTGCTTTCTTGGCATACATCAACATGGATGATTTCGTGACGCGGAAGAAACGGAAAACAGAATCTGATTCTCACCTGGTAAGCTTGATTGTTTTATAAGTAGTGACTATTATTTAGGTAATATATTTTATTTGAGTGATTATGTAACGTTATTTTTTCCAGTAAATAAACAACTTAATACTTTAACAGTAATTATAGCAGAATTTAGTTTATTTACGAACTGAAACTTATATACCATTTTCTGGAATTTTTTTAGCTCATCTCCATTCTGTAAGGCTAGCTGCTCTGTACGTTACATGTGAATATACAGGGAATAATTTTTTTCCTCGTCAATATGGAATTTAAAATCACTCCCCTTTTATTATCAAAAGATAATTTTCACAATTCATGGCCGATAATCACTTTATAACATTTGTTATTTGATAACTGAAACACTGCACGAGTATACAGAAGTAAGATTGAGAAAGAAGTATTTAAACGTTACACATCCGTATTTAAGTTAATAAGGAAGCAAACGCGTCTCTTTAATAACTAATCAAGCGGTATATTTTAACTAAATAATATTCACTGCCAAAATACTGATTATATTAAAAATAAGCCGAGAAATGTAGGTATGTGGTTCAATTAGCTGTAGGATAAATTTCATAGTTCTATCTCCGAGATTTTTCATTTGTGTCATTAAGTTTTTTTTTCTTTTTTGCCTGGTTGATGCCTTTACTAAATAAAATAGTCTTTAAGGGTTTTAATATGATTCGATCGTTCATTTGATGTTGATCCGTTTATTAGCTTTGGAGCTTTGGGTTTTTAGGGTGCATCAAAAATTTGTGAACAAAGAATTTCACGAACAGCATTTGAATCGCAGTAATTATGTGATGTGGCATAAAAAACCCAACAAAGTGCGAGTCGAACTCGCGCACGAAGGGTTCCGTACCATTATCTATAAAAACTGCAAAAAAAAAATCATGTCTGTTGAATGGGATTGGGAGCCCCACTTAAATATTTATTTTATTCTGTTTTAGAATTTCTTGTTATAGCGGCAACAGAAATACATCATTTGTGAAATTTTATTCTGTTTTTACGTTTGTTGTATGGGAGCCCCCTTAAATATTTGTTTTGTTTTAATTTAATCATTTATTTTAAAGTGAATATATAACTAAATATTCTGTGAATATTTCAAGTGTCTACCTGTTGCCGTTTTCAATATCGAGCAAAAATTAACAAAAAAATCACGTTGGTTGCATGGGAGCCTCCTTAAATATTTATTTTACTATGTTTTTAGTATTTGTGTCTAACTATCACGGTTCATGAGATACAGCCTGGTGGCAGACGGACAGACAGACGGACGGACAGCGTTATATTCACGTATATTATTTTAATAGATGTTTTCATGGATATTTTATGTATTTAGGTTAGAAAATTATTCAAACATGTTTGAGAGATGATTTCTTATAGTCATTAATTAATAATTACTAAAACATATGTTGCTCTGCTTTATTGTTAATATCACTTACGTAAAAATAAAGTGTATAACATACGAGCTTATCATCCAGAGAAGACTTGTTTCGGTTGACCTCTAGCGCAAAATTCTTAAACCACAGAATTCACGGGCCCCCCCTGGAAATCCTACAGATTTGCGCCCATGGTTGTAAGTATCGATAAAGAATCGCGTCCTTTCATGAATCCTTATTGTCTTTTAGGGGTTTGTAGCTCTATAGTTTAGTAGAAATATAACGACAGTCTGTGCTTATCCAGTCGCCACCTGACTCCACAGTTTACGTTTATCGATTAATGCTGACTAATAATGTCAACCTGTAAAAATGAAAAATTTCCGGAAAATGCAGTGTGAAAAATTTTTAAATGACTGCCGAAAAAGTCATTTTTAGTTTTTACGCCGGGTTGTGTTACCGTAGAAAGAACGCAGGTATCCTTTCGCGGATAGCATCTCACTGAACGAGCCTTAAAATTAAATCCTTCGGTTAATGCTGCGTCAGTAAAATTACACTTCCTTACTGTTCAGGAAAAAGCATACAGCGATTTGAGCGACGTTCGAAAATAGTGTATGACGCACGAAATACGAAAACAGAACTACTCATCCTCCCTCAGCGCATTCTTAAATGTTTTTAGTTAACAGACCACTGCAGCAGTTTTCAAATCGCGCAGTTCTGTCTTTTTTTCTGAAGCTCTGCACACAGAAAAAAAAAATGAAGAAAGGCGCAGTACGGGTCCGCAAACGTTGGAATGAAATCATAACAAGTGTTTCGTATTTATAAGTCATTAAATTATCAATTGTAACAATTCACGCATGCGCCTACACTGGTACGATGACGTCACAGGCGAAACAAATACTGCACGACAAACACGCACATACATCATATACTTGTTGTGGGCTCAACCACTGTTGATGAAATCATTAATCTCGTAGCTATTGGCTAGTCAAATCTGACGGTATTCTGTCACACAAGAAAGTTTGACCGACTAACATTGTAAAGACCAAATAGACGTTTTTAAGTAATAAAAAAAAGAAAAGGGAAAAGTGACGCTGTAACCAGGACAAGAGGCGCGCGTTGCGAAGACGCTTAGGCCGGCATCGGCGGCGCAAGTTCACGTCATAGTCCTATATATAACATGACTTTACTCTCTTCTCCCCCCCCCCCCCCCAGATCCTGTTCCGTGATCACCTTTCACCGAGAGAAGAGGGTCGCCGCGATCATGGACGAACAGCTACGGGAGAATGGTTGGCAGACGAGACGAACGCCCAGCGCGCGCATCATTATTCATGTATTTATTAATTTATTAAATGCCAGAAAACTGACAAAGTCCAAAATCGGCTGGCAGTACACAAATACAACAACCAATTCATACACAAACCCAAAACACAACATTAATCTGAAGAGTCGCAGGGCAAATCGACCGAAACAAAGGACCCGGAGGAAAATAATTTTATCGGGTCCCCTTCATATTACAACTATTAAAATCCCAGAATAGCAACAAAAAAAATCATCTAAAGACCACAATTGTAAATGTCATATGTGCGTATTGCTCAACTACAACCTCTCCCCCCCCCCCCCTGATGCTAGGGCCCCGAATACTTCCCCGAATTAGGGTTCGCTACGGCTTTGAAGGGTTGACGCGATTTTTCTAGCTATTTGCAAAAAAAACACATTACTAAGATGAATAAAGTTTAAAAAATGTAAGCGCGGAGTCCACGCGCGACAGAAGTGAAACTTCTTTATTATATTATTAGAAAACATAATCCTCTTTGACTGAGGTCACAGATAAAAAAAAGGCAAGTATACGAGCCCTAAATTACGCTATTACGGAAGTATGCAAGTGTGGAAGTATGCAAGTGTGGAAGTATGCAATTGTGCAAGAATGCAAGAATGGAAGAATGCAAGTATGGAAGAATGCAAGTATGGAAGAATGCAAGTATGGAAGAATGCAAGTATGGAAAGAATGCAAGTATGGAAGAATGCAAGTATGGAAGTATGGAAGAATGCAAGTGTGTAAGTATGCAAGTGTGTAAGTATGCAAGTGTGTAAGTATGCAAGTGTGTAAGTATGCAAGTGTGTAAGTGTGCAAGTGTGTAAGTGTGCAAGTGTGAAAGTGTGGAAGTATGAAAGAGTGCAAGTATGAAAGAGTGCAAGTATACAAGCACGCAAGTGTGCAAGTAAGCTGCATCATTTCTACCTCTCCCCTGCTGTCTCCTCCTCTACCAGTTCCCCCAACATGAACCTAACGATACCCCCTCATGCGAACGTAATTTTCGTAACTCTCGAAATTTGTAGCACCCTTAGCAAAGAAGCTTCACTTCAAAAATAAATACTGATAAATATCAACATTCATATAAAAATAATTTAATTACAAGTGATTATAAAATACTGAGTGTAAAAAGTAAACACTAATACTTATAACGACCGGTAACTTAGCCTGCACTAAGGGCAGACATTTGGCCTTCACCCCCTTGCCCTCTGCCCATCAACAGCGCTGACAAGGTACGGATGTGGGGAGAGCTTTAAAGTTTGCGAGTTTGGACTGAGTAACAGATGTGTTTCGCGAGGCAGTCACGCAAGCAGGACTATGGCCCAGACTCAGCGCTGGTCAGTTTCAGTCATCACGCCGAGGTGTTGGGATGGAAACCTTAGCGACCACGGCGGGCGCCAACACTCCTTCATTAGGTTGGAAGGAGGGGTTCAGCCCAAATAAGCCTTTTTTAAAATTTTACTGCATTAAAAGTGCCCGCCTAGTCAAAAATGTTTTTGGTAGTGAGGCAGGCAGGGCCGGTGCAAGGTAAATTGGCACCCTAGGCGAAAAACCTCAAAGCCCCCCCCCCCCCCCTCACACACAGACACGCCGGACACCCCAAAAAATTTTTCCTTGCCTCAAAATACATCACGTAAGCCTAAGATTTTGTCAACAATCAAATGTAAGCAGGCTTGTGTTTTTTTAATTTTTTTTTTTACTTATTACAAATCATAAACAGGTCACCGTGGACTTTAAATAATTACTTATATCAAAATAAACATTCAAAAGTGTTACAAAAATCCATTTTCATCTAGTTTCAATAATCGTTAAACATATTATATGAGCTGTTATGTGTCGTGCTGCGCCGCCCCCAGCTACTTAGCGCCCTAGGCGGTTGCCTAGTTCGCCTGTACGGACGCGCCGGCCCTGGAGGCAGGATAAGAGCGACGCTCGCTGGTGCTTCTAGCGTGGTGTAGAGCTCTGAACTGGCGCGCAGACTTCTCGTCGTGCATAGAACAACCTTGAGATTTCGGTGGTGACAATAACATTAAATAGCGAAGAAATGAAGATAAAGGTGTATTGCAGGTTTTTTTCGAGTGATTTCAAATATCTGTGCCGGGTGTTTCGTGCTTCAATTATTATTCTTGAAACTCGCGTTTTACTCCTTTCCACACTTATAAAAATACAGTTCAAAAACGAAATCCGGAAACATAACTACTTATCTGACCTCAGTGTATCCTTAAATGCTTTACGTAAACAGACCACTCAATCGAGTGATTTCATTTTCTGAGTCTATGGACACCTAAGCTGCAAAACAAATAAATTTAGTGAGCACACGCCTTCTGCATTCTTCACGCGATCGTGAAATTTTGAAGCGGTGATCCTACGATAATGGTTGAACGCTATTTATTGCAAAAGTTCCAAACAAATAAGCATAACGCAGTTCGAAGAAACTGGATTCGCAATAAAAACACAGACCTTGTTGGCTGCACAAAAACTAACCGTCGTTATTTCTAGCCCAGCGATTTTACAACTGCGAATACTGAATAATGTGTTTTTGTGAATCAGTCAAGTTAGACGTCATGGCAAACAATATGTATTCTTGTGAGCATAGCCGTTATGGTTCCAATTGTGATTTAATTTTAAGTAAACAAGGCCGGACGAGTGTTGCGCCACTCACGAGAGCGCCTTAAAAAAACAAGTAGCCGGCTACATCGACGCTGCAATATAGACGCACTGCACACCTCCCAATTACGGGTTCCGGACAAGACAGTTGTTGACGCCTCTTGACACTAATAGCGGCAAGTTGCCCTTCTTAATTAAGGGGCTCTGCCGTTCCGAGAAACTAACGAGCCTACGAATGGGATGAAGAATGGGACTACTGAAGAAACCACGTAATGCTGAACTAAAACAAGAGAGGAAAAAAGCCAAACAGATGATAAATAAACCTTTGTACAACACCGCCTAGTAGCATAAGTTCTGTGGTTAACGGCACAACTAACTTATAAGAGCCCCTCGAAGACAGAAAATAACTGTTTTTTTAAAATGTTTGACATTTACAGTTGGAAAAAAAATATGGTAGTAAAAATTGTTTGTACTCTGAAGTAACCTATTCTTATCAAATAGTTTATTCACAGGTATAGTTAGAATATAACTCCACGAAAATGGTTTAGAAATGTGTTTCCACCGCACAACATTTTAATAAACAGTTTAAATTATCCAGGTAAGCCAACCAAATTTTTGAGGACTTAAAGAATGCACGAATTTTCGCCAACCAAAGTTACGAAAATCGTTTATTTTAATGGTCATGTGGTTAATCTATGACGGGGAAATCACATAGTCTCGCATTAAAAATATCATTATCCTTAATGCAATTTCCAGGATTTGAGATCCTAAACTCTCGCAGTGTGTTTGAACGCTCTCAGGCAGCAGTGTAATGTATAATTAATTCATACTCGTGAAATTTAAAATTGCGCGCTATTGTTCCCGCCTATAACTTTGTAGTTTCGCGTTTTCGGACAATGTTCCTTAATAACAATGGCTTGTTTTGGCATTCCCTGCAGCCCATTAAATCAAGTATCGCCCTTAAGGGGCCCGCCCAGTCAGGGGCGTATCTATGTTAGTGAGGCGGGATGATAAGTGCGACGCTCGCTGGTGCTTCTAGCACAAGGCTCTGAAACCTGGCGCGCAGTCTTCTCGTCGTGCAAAGGGCAACTAGGAGATTTGAGCAGTAACCATAACACATTATGGCGGAGAAATGAAGATAAATGTGTAATGCAAGACCCTTGGACGGTTTCAAGAATCTGTACCTGGTGTTTCATGCCTAAAACATATTTTAAAATCACGCGTTTTAGCCACTTTCATTTTCTTTAAATACAGTTTGAAAAAGAAATACGAAAGAGCATATTTCAAATTGTGTGGTTGTTTCTGCACACCGTATGTGTGCCCGGGTATGCGGGTCCCTTAAGGCTGTCTCTCACACGCCATTCTGATTTTTTTCCGTTTTTCCTCAATACTTTTTTAAGGGCTAATATTTCTTTAATTTTAACTGGATACTTCCCTTGAATTTATGGCAGAACAATAAATGCAAGGGAGTATCGATTAAAAATTTTATTAAAAGATCTTTAAAAAAAAAAAAAAACAGAAAAACCATCAACATAGGGTGTGAGACCGCGCGTACGTCAATCTTAAACGCGACACCGAAAAGATGGTTGAAAATAAAACAAGGACAGAATGTTTGGCGGGAGAAACTGTAGCACTCCAAGGCAATCAGCACAACGCCCGCCACAACAGAACGAGACTGCGCAACGGTAAGACACTGGCTCGCATTCCATAAGCAGGGGTGCCCACAAGGGGGGGTAACGACGCAGACTGCGTCATTAAAATTTCAGGGGGGGGGGGGTGGTTAAAAGACGAGAAAAATGTATATATTATTTACATAATTATAGCTTCTAATGTGAAATAACGTTTCTGGTGCCTTGATTTTTGAAATAGATCTTGTAAATCAAATTGGCAACCCCGCACTTTCCTCAACAAAAGCAGTTTGGCATCTGTCGGTTCAGGATGGAAATATTACCTGATATAACCAAAATTATTATTAGAAAATCAGTTTTAATTAATGCAAAATGTGATAAAATATAATACTAAAAAGTATAATATTATAAAATAATTGATCAAATCATTGAGAAAAAGGCATTTCGGGGGGGGGGGGGGGGAGCGCATCATTAGGTTAGGGGGGGGGGGGTGAGTCATAGTGTGTTGGGGGGGGGGGGGGGCACCTCTGCCATAAGAACCTGTACCTCACAAACCTGATCTTCGCGCATTAACACAGGTCACTTCCGGGTTCTTCCTCAACGTCCCTGCTCAGTGTCGCTGCGACTCTCATACTTCTCTGACAATGAGACGTCGAGCCTCATTAGTACAAAAAAAAAATTTATAACGAAAAGGAAAGAAGAAAAAAAACCTGGTTTTTGGAAACCTGATCTACTTGACAGCGGAGCATCTATGGCCTCACGCAGAGAACGTCTCAAAACATTGTCTACCGTCGATTCTGTACATGCCGCTAACCCTAGAAATAATGTAATTTTTCACCACGTAACACAATTCCAGTTAACGATTTATGTTGAAAATACAGCCTCACATTTCAACGCAAGGCCCTATGTGTATTTATCTCAGTCCCACACCACACGCTATGGGCAAGATACGAATCATCCAGCAGTAGTACTAAGTAAGCACTACACCAATAGTTCATCTTCCACAGCAACATGTTCTTATAGTTATCCCCCCCCCCCCCCCCGCCCCCGCAAACCCACACACACACACACACACACACACACACACACGATCAGTCTTGTGGTTGTAGTTGCTGTTGGATGTCTCGTTTCCCATCGTAAAATATGGAAGAAACTTTGGATGTTGCAGTTGCAGTTGCAGTTGCATTTTTAGTTTGGAAAAAAAATAAAAAGCAACGCAACCAAACAGCATAAACAAAGATGTCTGATGGACTGGCGAGAGGCTGTTCCCACAACACGGAGGTTCGACTGAGGGCTCTCGAACCAAGTCCATCTGTTCGACATCAGTCCACCGTCATTGCCCACACACGGCAGTTCCGTCTGTCCGTCTAAAAAAAGTTTATATATATATATATATGGCACTGGGTGGTTCGCAAGTTGGACAGAGTGGAAGGGACCTGTTTTTCAAATCTAATTCAGATGATGGGCTCTGGATTATATAGAAATGTAAGATGACTCCTAAACCACCCTAAAAGGGCGCAGACCTTAGAAGGGGGCGGGGGCAGGTGAGCCGGTCTTCGGGGCCGGAAAACCAAATAGTTCTGAAGCTCTAACACCTTCCCGATCAAAAAGGGGGGAGTAATCCCTTGACAGTTCTGTCTTAATCTACTTGCTCTGGAAAGTTTAAACTGATCTTTAATCTGACTCCCGATCAACCCTAAAGGGCGCGTATTTGGGAGGAGTGGTTGAGGTTGAGGTTGAGTTTGAGGTTGAGGTTGGCGACCTTCAGGTTGGAAAACAGTTGTGTAGTTCTGACTATTAAGTCCAAACTGTCAATTTGGACTGATTGTGTGTGAGGGGCTTAAGTTTACATGGTTTCATCATGGAGGTAGTCCATGGGATGCGTGTCTGATATAAATTTTAAAAATCACTCAGTTTATCAATATATTGGTTAGCTAACGAACTGTAGCTGTATATAAACTAATGCCACGACTTGAAAGGAACTCGTTATGATGAATCATAAAAAAAAATTGCCATCATGAAGTGAGTAGGCACTCTTACACAAACACGGTAACAACAAATCAGCCAAAAATTATCATTAAACGCCAGTACAACCGCTATTGTTATTTTTACTTCAATTATAAACAGGGCAAAGATTGCACACCTTCACTCCATAAGTTTTAACCGCCATGGTTTTACAAGGTTTGTTGCGCGGCTCCAAGGAAGGAGAGGGGTGGGAATGGGGACAGCGATATCCCGCTTTTTCATTGATTAGTTGTATAAAAGTACAAAAGTATAGTATCTGAGACTATAAAACATGTAAATATTTCAGAGCTAATTTCTGAATTATTTAATGACACGTTCTGCAATCACCTCCCAGAGCCGCCCCTGGATAAAATTTAAAAAAATAAAAAATCGTGTTTCAAATTATGAAAGGTTATTAAACCGGCATTCCATGGCTCGGCATATTATGTAATTCGGCACCAACAGAGCAGCTCGCATTCTGATTATTTTCGGGTGGATTCCAGCTAAGGAACTTGGCCATAGGCCACATTGCAGCGCTCTGAGCTTATCTTTACTGTTGGTTTTCATTTAATTGGTGTTTCCTGTTTTATAGCTGGTTACATTTTACATTTGGTATTCCCGTTAAAACTATACTGACGTTGGATAATCCGGAACTATCACAAATTAAGGAGTTTTTATGGACACCTTTACGTCATCGCTTTCGCCACTATCAAGATGTAGAAAACAAATTATAATATCATTAACCCCTCAAGAAAATTACACTGTTAAATAGTTAAGGAACAAAAATTAATTTCGTTGGTTCAATCCTCACATATTACAGATAAGAGTCCATTATTATCTCTGGAACACACATATAACCAAAGCATCTATAACATTTACTTTGAGCATTAATTATATTTACTTCATAAGTTCAAAGTAAGACAGTAAAGCGTGCATTTTTAGTTTAAAAGGTGAAATAAAAAAAATACGAAAAACAATTCAAATTGTTTTTATACATAAAATATAATCACATTACCCAAAATTCGCGGATTGTACTGCGCAAAGTGATGTTTGCTGCCAAGTCAGAAACACAAGTACAATAAATTACCCGCATTTATCCGTTACTTGGCCGCTGTAAGTCTTCATTAAGGAGATGCTAAGGATACTTAATGAAATCGAAGGATTTTTAAGGGACCTTATTTAATTTAAGACAAATTAGGGACTTTTTCTAGGGCTGTTACGTAGGCGTACGAACCCTACTGACGGTTCCTAAACTGAACTGATCAATGTTTATCAGAGCAGTTCCGCTTCGGCTCCCGCTCTGGGTCAACGTGCCTGGTCTCTTGACCCGCTCCCCTGAACTTCTAGCGATCGTTGCCCAACACGCGGCGCGGCTGAACACTGACTAGGCTTTCACCAGCGACGATCCCGGTCAAGGTCCTCGCTCCGACCAGCAACAAAGGGCAAATGTTCGCAGCCCGCGATCACTCTTGTAAACACAACACACTCCAGATTGTTTACATCAGCGTCCATTAATCTTCCCGCAGTTTAAACGGTTTGTATTTTAATTTTTTTTGCACTTAACGTTTTTTTTTTTCGTGCAGAGCCACGGAAAGATAAAAATCTCGATGACTCACATAAAGCAGAACCGTTCAGAACGCAAGCTATAATTTAAATCAACGCGGAACACACCACAGGAATATCACCAAGTTTATGGTAAAAATGCAATTTTAAGATATATTATAATGAAAAATTGTAATTCACCACACAACAGCCAGAACCATGAACACACTAAAGAACTGTGGTGTTCTGGTTTTTATCAAAGACGTGTGAATGACGCAGATCTGTAGGATGCACAAGGGAGGGGGGGCCGCGGGACTTTAGAGAGAGATGAAGAAGGAGGGTGAGGGAGAGGGGGGGAGGGGGAGTGGAAAATGGGAGTGGGGAGTGAAGAGTGGAAAGGGGGAGTGGAGATTGAAGAGTGGAAAGGGGGAGTGGAGATTGAAGAGTGGAAAGGGGGAGTGGAGATTGAAGAGTGGAAAGGGGGAGTGGAGTGAAGAGTGGAAAGGGGAGTGGGGAGGTGAAGAGTGGAAGGAGTGAGAGTGAAGAGTGAAGGGAGTGGGGGAAGAGGGGAGTGGGGAGTGAAGAGTGGAAAGGGGGAGTGGGGAGTGAAGAGTGGAAGGGGGAGTGAGGGGAGTGGT